>NW_028322233.1:20648820-20811025 GCF_059928025.1 Delphinapterus leucas | reverse complement strand
CTGCTCTGAGGTCACTCCTGCCTGGCTGGCACACCCCGCCTTGGTGACGTCGGCCCTTTGGTGGCAGTTGGAGCCTGCTGGGAGCTTCCTCCCGTCAGTCATGAGGGCCCTCTGGCGTCAGGCCATAACTGCTGGGCACCCACATTTTATGATACGTGCTAAGTGGTACGAGGACACTCCTGCCAAGTTCCCATCCCCATGGGGATGTGGGCCTCCTGCTCTGAGGTCCCAACGCCTGGGTTGCTCAGAGTTTCATGATGTGGGCCATCTGCTGTGAGTTCACTGTGGCCTGGATCACATAGACTCGGTGCTCTGGGCCGCCTGCTGGGAGGTTCCAACTGCTGGATTCCTCACATTTTTTATTCTATGGGCCCTCTGTTTTGAGTCTCCTCCTGCATGCCTCACTGCCAGACCCCTTGTGATGTGTGTCCCCTTGTTTGAGGCCACATGTGCTGGGTTCCTCACCTTTCGCTGATGTGGCCCCACTGGTGTGAAGACACACTTGCCTAGTTCCCATCCCCTTGGTGACGTGGGCCCTCTGGTGAGAATCTGATCCTCGTTGGGGTCCTCACACTTCTGTGACGTGGGATCTCTGTGCTAAGGTCACTCCTGCCTGGCTGGCACACGTCACCTTGGCGACATGGGCCCTCAGTTGGGAGTTGGTGCCTGCTGGCGGTCTACTCCCCTTGGTAATGAGGTCACTCTGGCTTCAGGCCCTAACTCCTGGGATCCAAATTTTTCTGATGGTCGCCCAGTGGTTCTAGGACACTCCTGCCAGGTTCCCATCTCCATGGGCATGTGGGCCTTCTGTTCTGAGGTCCCAACGGCTGGGTTTCTCACAGTTTCATGATGTGGGCCCTCTGCTGTAAGTTCACTGCGGCCTGGATCCCATAGACTCTGTGCTCTTGGCCGCCTGCTGAGAGGTTCCAACTGCTGGATTCCTCACATTTTTTATTCTATGGGCCCTCTGTTTTGAGTCTCCTCCTGCATGCCTCACTGCCAGACCCCTTGTGATGTGTGTCCCCTTGTTTGAGGCCACATGTGCTGGGTTCCTCCACTTTCGCTGATGTGGCCCCACTGGTGTGAAGACACACTTGCCTAGTTCCCATCCCCTTGGTGATGTGGGCCCTCTGGTGAGAATCTGATCCTCGTTGGGGTCCTCACACTTCCGTGACGTGGGATCTCTGTGCTGAGGTCACTCCTGCCTGGCTGGCACACGTCACCTTGGCGACATGGGCCCTCAGTTGGGAGTTGGTGCCTGCTGGCGGTCTACTCCCCTTGGTAATGAGGTCACTCTGGCTTCAGGCCCTAACTCCTGGGATCCAAATTTTTCTGATGGTCGCCCAGTGGTTCTAGGACACTCCTGCCAGGTTCCCATCTCCATGGGCATGTGGGCCTTCTGTTCTGAGGTCCCAACGGCTGGGTTGCTCACAGTTTCATGATGTGGGCCCTCTGCTGTAAGTTCACTGCGGCCTGGATCCCATAGACTCTGTGCTCTTGGCCGCCTGCTGAGAGGTTCCAACTGCTGGATTCCTCACATTTTTTATTCTATGGGCCCTGTGTTGTGAGGCTACTCCTTCCTGCCTCACTCCAAGCCCCTTGGAGATGTTGGTCCTCTGGTTTAAGCCACATGTTCTGGGTTCCTCACCTTTCTATGATTTGGCCTCACTGGTGTGAGGCCACTCCTGCCTCGTTCCGATCCCCTTGGTTATGTGGGCCCTCTGGGGAGAGTCTTATACTGGCTGGGTTCCTCACACTTCTGTGACGTAGGCCCTCTGCTCAGAGGTCACTCCTGCCTGGCTGGCACACGTCACCTTGGCAACGTGTGCCCTCAGTTGGGAGTTGGTGCCTGCTGGGAGCCTCCTCCCCTCAGTAATGAGGGCCCTCTGGCGTCAGGCCCTAACTCCTGGGCTCCCAAAATTTTCTGATGTGTGCCCTGTGGTGTGAGTACACTCCTGCCAGGTTCCCAACCTCATGGGAATGTGGGCCTTCTGCTCTGTGGTCCCAAAGTCTGGGTTGCTCACAGTTTCATGATGAGGGCCCTCTGTTGTGAGTTCACCCCGGCCGGGATCCCATAGCCTCGCTGCACTTTGCCGCCTGGTGGGAGGTTCCAAATGCTGGATTCCTCACATTTTTTATTCTACGGGCCCTGTGTTGTGAGGCTACTCCTGCCTGCCTCACTCCGAGCCCCTTGGAGATGTGGGTCCTCTGGTTTAGGCCACATGTTCCGGGTTCCTCACCTTTCTATGATTTGGCCACACTGGTGTGAGGACACTCCTGCCTGGTTCCGATCCCCTTGGTGATGTGAGTCCTCTGGTGATAGTCTGATCCTGGATGGGTTCCTCACCCTTCTGTGAGGTGGGCCCTCTCTCTGAGGCAATTCCTGCCTGGCTGGCACAAGTTGCCTTGGTGAGCTCGGCCCTCTGGTGGCAGTTGGAGCCTGCTGGGAACCTCCTCTCCTACGTGATGAGGGCCCTCTGGCGTCAGGCTCTAACTGCTGGGCTCCCCACGTTTTCTGATGTGAGCCCAGTGATGCCAGGACACTCTTGTAAGGTTCCCATTCCCATGGGGATGTGTGCCTTCTGTTCTCTTGTCCCAACGCCTGGGTTACTCACAGTTTCATGATGTTGGCTCCCTGGTGTTAGTTCACCAGGCTTAGATCCCATAGCCTCTGTGCTCTGGGCTGCCTGCTGGGAGGTTCCAACTGCAGGATCCCTCACCATTTTTATACTTCTGTCCCTGTGTTGTGAGGCTCCTCCTGCCTGCCTCACTGCGAGCCCCTTGTTGATGTAGGTCCTCTGGTTTGAGGCCACATGTGCCGGTTGCCTCACCTTTTAGTGATGTGGCCCCACTGGTGTGAGGACACTCCTGCCTGGTTCCCATCCCCTTGGTGATGTGGGCCCTCTGGTGAGAGTCTGATCCTGATGGGGTTCCTCACGCTTCTGTGAGGTGGGCCCTCTGCTCTGAGGTCACTCCTGCCTGGCTTGCACACACCTCCATGGCGACGTTGGCACTCTGGTGACAGTTGGAGCCTGCTGAGAGCCTCCTTCCCTCGGTGATGAGGGCCTTCTGGCGTCAGGCCCTAACTGCTGGGTACCCACATATTCTGATACATGCTAAGTGGTGTGAGGACACTCCTGCCAGGTTCCCATCCCTATTGGGATGTGGGCCTTGTGCTCTGAGGTCCCAACGTCTGGGTTGCTCACAGTTTCATGATGTGGCCCTCTGCTCTGTGTTCACTGTGGTCTGGATCCCATAGTCTCGGTGCTCTGGGCTCCCTGCTGGCAGGTTCCTACTGCTGGTTTCCTCACCATTTTTATTCTATGGGCCCTGTGTTGTGTGGCTACTCCTGCCTACCTCACTCCGAGGCCATTGGACATGTGGGTCCTCTGGTTTAGGCCACATGTGCTGGGTTCCTCACCTTTCTATGATGTGACCGCACTGGTGTGAGGACACTCCTGCCTGGTTCCGATCCCCTTGGTGATGTGGGCCCTCTGGTGAGAGTCTTATCCTGGCTTGGTTGCTCACCCTTCTGTGAGGTAGGCCCTCTGCTGCGAGGTCACTCCTGCCTGGCTGGCAAACGTTACCTTGGTGACGTGTGCCCTCAGTTGGGAGTTGGTGCCTGTTTGGAGTCTCCTCCCCTCGGTAATGAGGGCCCTCTGGCATCAGGCCCTAACTCCTGGCTCCCAAATTTTCTGATGTGCGCCCTGTGGTGCGAGTACACTCCTGGCAGGTTCCCAACCACATGGGAATGTGGGCCTTCAGCTCTGAGGTCCCAACGCCTGTGTTGCTCACAGTTTCATGATGAGGGCCCTCTGTTGTGAATTCACTCAGGCCTGGATCCCATAGCCTCCCTGCTCTTGGCCGCCTGCTGGGAGGTTCCAACTGCGGGATTCCTTACCTTTGTTATTCTATAGGAACTCTGTTTTGAGGCTCCCCCTGCCTGCCTCACTCCCAGCCCCTTGGTGATGTGTGTCCTCTGATTTGAGGCTACGTGTGCTGGGTCCCTCGTCTTTCGCTGACGTGGATCCACTGGTGAGAGGACACTCCTGCCTGGTTCTCATCCCCTTGGTGATGTGGGCCCTCTGGAGAGAGTCTGATCCTTGTTGGGTACCTCACACATTTGTGAGGTGGGCCCTCTGCTCTGAAGTCAGTCCTGCCTGGCTCGCACACCCTGATTTAGTGACGTCGGCCCTCGGGTAGCACTTGGAGCGTGCTGGGGCCTCCTCCCGTTGGTAATGAGGGCCCTCTGGCGTCAGGCCCTAACTGGTGGACTCCCCACATTTTCTGATGTGTGCCCACTGGTGCAATGACACTCCTGCCAGGTTCCCATCCCCATGGGGATGTGGGCCTTCTGCTCTGAGGTCCCAACGGCTGGGTTGATTACAGTGTCAGGATGTTGGCCCTCTGCTGTGAGTTTACTCTGGCATGGATCCTATGGCCTCGGTGATCTGGGCCACCTGCTTGGAGCTTCCAACTGCTGGATTCCTCACCTTTTTTATTCTATGGTCCCTGTGTTGTGAGACACCTCCTGCCTGCCTCACTCCGAGCCTCTTGGCGATGTGGGCACTCTGGTTTGAGGCCACATGTGCTGGTTTCCTCACCTTTCACAGATGTGGCCCCCCTTGTGTGAGGACACTCCTGCCTGGTTCCCATTACCTCGGAGATGTGTGCGCTCTGGTGAGTGTGATCCTGGTTGGGTTCCTCACACTTCTGTGAGGTGGGCCCTCTGCTGTGAGGTCACTCCTTCCTGGATGCACACATCGCCTTGGCCACATGGGCCCTGTGGTAGCAGTTGGAACGTGCTGGGAGCCTCCTCCCCTTGGTCATGAGGGCCCTCTGGCGTCAGGCTGTAACTGCTGGGTTCCCATATTTTCTGATACGTGCTAAGTGGTGCGAGGACACTCCTGCCAGGTTCCCATCCACATGGGGATGTGGGCCTTCTGCTCTGAGGTCCCAACAGCTGGGTTGCTCACAGTTTCATGCTGTGGGCTCTCTGCTGTGATTTCACTGCGGCCTGCGTACCATAGACTCGGTGCTCTGGGCCACCTGCTCGGAGGTTCCAACTGCTGGATTCCTCACCTTTTTTATTCTTTGGGCCCTCTTTTTTCAGCCTACTCCTGCGTGACTCACTGCGTGCCCCTTGGGGATGTGGATCCTCTGGTTCAGGCCACATGTGCTGGGTTTCTCTCATTTATATGATGTGGCCACACTGGTGGCAGTGTCAGGACACTCCTGCCTGTTTCCGATCCCCTAACACATGTGGACACTCTGGTGAGGGTCTTATCCTGGCTGGGTTCCTCGCCCTTCTGTGAGGTAGGCCCTTTGCTGTGACATCACTCCTGCCTTGCTGGCACACATCACCTTGGCGACATGGGCCCTCAGTTGCGAGTTGGTGCCTGCTGGGGATCTCCTCCCCTTGGTAATGAGGGCCCTCTGGCGTCAGGCCCTAACTCCTGGGCTCCCAAAATTTTCTGATGTGAGCCCAGTGATGCCAGGACACTCTTGTAAGGTTCCCATCCCCATGGGGATGTGTGCCTTCTGTTCTCTTGTCCCAACGCCTGGGTTGCTCACAGTTTCATGATGTTGGCTCCCTGGTGTTAATTCACACAGGCTTAGATCCCGTAGCCTCACTGCTCCTTGCCGCCTGCTGGGAGGTTCCAACTGCAGGATTCCTCACTTTTTATTCTATGGGCCTTCAGTTTTGAGGCTCCTCCAGCCTGTCTCACTCCCAGCCCCTTGGTGATGTGTGTCCTCATGTTTGAGGCCACGTGTGCTGGGTCCCTCTCCTTTCCATAATGTGGCCCCACTGGTGTGAGGACACTCCTGCCCAGCTCCCATCCACTTGGTGATGTGGGACCTCTGGTGAGAGTCTGATCCTGGCTGGGTTCCTCACCCTTTTGTGAGGTGGGCCCTCTCTGTGAGGTAATTCCTGCCTGGCTTGCTCCCTTTGCCTTGGTGACATCGGCCCTTTGGTGGCAGTTGCAGCCTGCTGGGAACCTCCTCTCCTAAGTGTTCAGGGCCCTCTGGCGTCAGGCTCTAAGTGCTGGGCTCCCCACGTTTTCTGATGTGAGCCCAGTGATGCCACGACACTCCTGTACGGTTCCCATCCCCATGAAGATGTGTGCCTTCTGTTCTCTTGTCCCAACGCCTGGGTTGCTCACAGTTTCAGGATGTGGGCCCTCTGCTGTGAGTTCACTCCGGCCTGTATCCAATAGCGTCGGTGCTCTGGGCTGCCTGCTTGGAGGTTGCAACTTTTGGTTTCCTTAATTTTTATTCTATTGGCCCTCTGTTGTGAGTCTCATCCTGCATGCCTCACTCCCAGCACCTTCGTGATGTGTGTCCCCTTGTTTGAGGCCACATGTGCTGGGTTCCTCACCTTTCGCTGATGTGGCCCCCCTGGTGTGATGACACTCCTTCCTGGTTCCCATCCACTTGGCGATGTGTGCCCTCTGGTGAGAGTCTGATCCTGATAGGGTTCCTCACACTTCTGTGAGGTGGGCGCTCTGCTCTGAGGTCACTCCTGCCTGGCTGGCACACCCCGCCTTGGTGACGTCGGCCCTTTGGTGGCAGTTGGAGCCTGCTGGGAGCTTCCTCCCGTCAGTCATGAGGGCCCTCTGGCGTCAGGCCATAACTGCTGGGCACCCACATTTTATGATACGTGCTAAGTGGTACGAGGACACTCCTGCCAAGTTCCCATCCCCATGGGGATGTGGGCCTCCTGCTCTGAGGTCCCAACGCCTGGGTTGCTCAGAGTTTCATGATGTGGGCCATCTGCTGTGAGTTCACTGTGGCCTGGATCACATAGACTCGGTGCTCTGGGCCGCCTGCTGGGAGGTTCCAACTGCTGGATTCCTCACATTTTTTATTCTATGGGCCCTCTGTTTTGAGTCTCCTCCTGCATGCCTCACTGCCAGACCCCTTGTGATGTGTGTCCCCTTGTTTGAGGCCACATGTGCTGGGTTCCTCCACTTTCGCTGATGTGGCCCCACTGGTGTGAAGACACACTTGCCTAGTTCCCATCCCCTTGGTGATGTGGGCCCTCTGGTGAGAATCTGATCCTCGTTGGGGTCCTCACACTTCCGTGACGTGGGATCTCTGTGCTGAGGTCACTCCTGCCTGGCTGGCACACGTCACCTTGGCGACATGGGCCCTCAGTTGGGAGTTGGTGCCTGCTGGCGGTCTACTCCCCTTGGTAATGAGGTCACTCTGGCTTCAGGCCCTAACTCCTGGGATCCAAATTTTTCTGATGGTCGCCCAGTGGTTCTAGGACACTCCTGCCAGGTTCCCATCTCCATGGGCATGTGGGCCTTCTGTTCTGAGGTCCCAACGGCTGGGTTGCTCACAGTTTCATGATGTGGGCCCTCTGCTGTAAGTTCACTGCGGCCTGGATCCCATAGACTCTGTGCTCTTGGCCGCCTGCTGAGAGGTTCCAACTGCTGGATTCCTCACATTTTTTATTCTATGGGCCCTGTGTTGTGAGGCTACTCCTTCCTGCCTCACTCCAAGCCCCTTGGAGATGTTGGTCCTCTGGTTTAAGCCACATGTTCTGGGTTCCTCACCTTTCTATGATTTGGTCTCACTGGTGTGAGGCCACTCCTGCCTCGTTCCGATCCCCTTGGTTATGTGGGCCCTCTGGGGAGAGTCTTATACTGGCTGGGTTCCTCACACTTCTGTGACGTAGGCCCTCTGCTCAGAGGTCACTCCTGCCTGGCTGGCACACGTCACCTTGGCAACGTGTGCCCTCAGTTGGGAGTTGGTGCCTGCTGGGGGCCTCCTCCCCTCAGTAATGAGGGCCCTCTGGCGTCAGGCCCTAACTCCTGGGCTCCCAAAATTTTCTGATGTGTGCCCTGTGGTGTGAGTACACTCCTGCCAGGTTCCCAACCTCATGGGAATGTGGGCCTTCTGCTCTGTGGTCCCAAAGTCTGGGTTGCTCACAGTTTCATGATGAGGGCCCTCTGTTGTGAGTTCACCCCGGCCGGGATCCCATAGCCTCGCTGCACTTTGCCGCCTGGTGGGAGGTTCCAAATGCTGGATTCCTCACATTTTTTATTCTACGGGCCCTGTGTTGTGAGGCTACTCCTGCCTGCCTCACTCCGAGCCCCTTGGAGATGTGGGTCCTCTGGTTTAGGCCACATGTTCCGGGTTCCTCACCTTTCTATGATTTGGCCACACTGGTGTGAGGACACTCCTGCCTGGTTCCGATCCCCTTGGTGATGTGAGTCCTCTGGTGATAGTCTGATCCTGGATGGGTTCCTCACCCTTCTGTGAGGTGGGCCCTCTCTCTGAGGCAATTCCTGCCTGGCTGGCACAAGTTGCCTTGGTGAGCTCGGCCCTCTGGTGGCAGTTGGAGCCTGCTGGGAACCTCCTCTCCTACGTGATGAGGGCCCTCTGGCGTCAGGCTCTAACTGCTGGGCTCCCCACGTTTTCTGATGTGAGCCCAGTGATGCCAGGACACTCTTGTAAGGTTCCCATCCCCATGGGGATGTGTGCCTTCTGTTCTCTTGTCCCAACGCCTGGGTTACTCACAGTTTCATGATGTTGGCTCCCTGGTGTTAGTTCACCAGGCTTAGATCCCATAGCCTCTGTGCTCTGGGCTGCCTGCTGGGAGGTTCCAACTGCAGGATCCCTCACCATTTTTATACTTCTGTCCCTGTGTTGTGAGGCTCCTCCTGCCTGCCTCACTGCGAGCCCCTTGTTGATGTAGGTCCTCTGGTTTGAGGCCACATGTGCCGGTTGCCTCACCTTTTAGTGATGTGGCCCCACTGGTGTGAGGACACTCCTGCCTGGTTCCCATCCCCTTGGTGATGTGGGCCCTCTGGTGAGAGTCTGATCCTGATGGGGTTCCTCACGCTTCTGTGAGGTGGGCCCTCTGCTCTGAGGTCACTCCTGCCTGGCTTGCACACACCTCCATGGCGACGTTGGCACTCTGGTGACAGTTGGAGCCTGCTGAGAGCCTCCTTCCCTCGGTGATGAGGGCCTTCTGGCGTCAGGCCCTAACTGCTGGGTACCCACATATTCTGATACATGCTAAGTGGTGTGAGGACACTCCTGCCAGGTTCCCATCCCTATTGGGATGTGGGCCTTGTGCTCTGAGGTCCCAACGTCTGGGTTGCTCACAGTTTCATGATGTGGCCCTCTGCTCTGTGTTCACTGTGGTCTGGATCCCATAGTCTCGGTGCTCTGGGCTCCCTGCTGGCAGCTTCCTACTGCTGGTTTCCTCACCATTTTTATTCTATGGGCCCTGTGTTGTGTGGCTACTCCTGCCTACCTCACTCCGAGGCCATTGGACATGTGGGTCCTCTGGTTTAGGCCACATGTGCTGGGTTCCTCACCTTTCTATGATGTGACCGCACTGGTGTGAGGACACTCCTGCCTGGTTCCGATCCCCTTGGTGATGTGGGCCCTCTGGTGAGAGTCTTATCCTGGCTTGGTTGCTCACCCTTCTGTGAGGTAGGCCCTCTGCTGCGAGGTCACTCCTGCCTGGCTGGCAAACGTTACCTTGGTGACGTGTGCCCTCAGTTGGGAGTTGGTGCCTGTTTGGAGTCTCCTCCCCTCGGTAATGAGGGCCCTCTGGCATCAGGCCCTAACTCCTGGCTCCCAAATTTTCTGATGTGCGCCCTGTGGTGCGAGTACACTCCTGGCAGGTTCCCAACCACATGGGAATGTGGGCCTTCAGCTCTGAGGTCCCAACGCCTGTGTTGCTCACAGTTTCATGATGAGGGCCCTCTGTTGTGAATTCACTCAGGCCTGGATCCCATAGCCTCCCTGCTCTTGGCCGCCTGCTGGGAGGTTCCAACTGCGGGATTCCTTACCTTTGTTATTCTATAGGAACTCTGTTTTGAGGCTCCCCCTGCCTGCCTCACTCCCAGCCCCTTGGTGATGTGTGTCCTCTGATTTGAGGCTACGTGTGCTGGGTCCCTCGTCTTTCGCTGACGTGGATCCACTGGTGAGAGGACACTCCTGCCTGGTTCTCATCCCCTTGGTGATGTGGGCCCTCTGGAGAGAGTCTGATCCTTGTTGGGTACCTCACACATTTGTGAGGTGGGCCCTCTGCTCTGAAGTCAGTCCTGCCTGGCTCGCACACCCTGATTTAGTGACGTCGGCCCTCGGGTAGCACTTGGAGCGTGCTGGGGCCTCCTCCCGTTGGTAATGAGGGCCCTCTGGCGTCAGGCCCTAACTGGTGGACTCCCCACATTTTCTGATGTGTGCCCACTGGTGCAATGACACTCCTACCAGGTTCCCATCCCCATGGGGATGTGGGCCTTCTGCTCTGAGGTCCCAACGGCTGGGTTGATTACAGTGTCAGGATGTTGGCCCTCTGCTGTGAGTTTACTCTGGCATGGATCCTATGGCCTCGGTGATCTGGGCCACCTGCTTGGAGCTTCCAACTGCTGGATTCCTCACCTTTTTTATTCTATGGTCCCTGTGTTGTGAGACACCTCCTGCCTGCCTCACTCCGAGCCTCTTGGCGATGTGGGCACTCTGGTTTGAGGCCACATGTGCTGGTTTCCTCACCTTTCACAGATGTGGCCCCCCTTGTGTGAGGACACTCCTGCCTGGTTCCCATTACCTCGGAGATGTGTGCGCTCTGGTGAGTGTGATCCTGGTTGGGTTCCTCACACTTCTGTGAGGTGGGCCCTCTGCTGTGAGGTCACTCCTTCCTGGATGCACACATCGCCTTGGCCACATGGGCCCTGTGGTAGCAGTTGGAACGTGCTGGGAGCCTCCTCCCCTCGGTCATGAGGGCCCTCTGGCGTCAGGCTGTAACTGCTGGGTTCCCATATTTTCTGATACGTGCTAAGTGGTGCGAGGACACTCCTGCCAGGTTCCCATCCACATGGGGATGTGGGCCTTCTGCTCTGAGGTCCCAACAGCTGGGTTGCTCACAGTTTCATGCTGTGGGCTCTCTGCTGTGATTTCACTGCGGCCTGCGTACCATAGACTCGGTGCTCTGGGCCACCTGCTCGGAGGTTCCAACTGCTGGATTCCTCACCTTTTTTATTCTTTGGGCCCTCTTTTTTCAGCCTACTCCTGCGTGACTCACTGCGTGCCCCTTGGGGATGTGGATCCTCTGGTTCAGGCCACATGTGCTGGGTTTCTCTCATTTATATGATGTGGCCACACTGGTGGCAGTGTCAGGACACTCCTGCCTGTTTCCGATCCCCTAACACATGTGGACACTCTGGTGAGGGTCTTATCCTGGCTGGGTTCCTCACCCTTCTGTGAGGTAGGCCCTTTGCTGTGACATCACTCCTGCCTTGCTGGCACACATCACCTTGGCGACATGGGCCCTCAGTTGCGAGTTGGTGCCTGCTGGGGATCTCCTCCCCTTGGTAATGAGGGCCCTCTGGCGTCAGGCCCTAACTCCTGGGCTCCCAAAATTTTCTGATGTGAGCCCAGTGATGCCAGGACACTCTTGTAAGGTTCCCATCCCCATGGGGATGTGTGCCTTCTGTTCTCTTGTCCCAACGCCTGGGTTGCTCACAGTTTCATGATGTTGGCTCCCTGGTGTTAATTCACACAGGCTTAGATCCCGTAGCCTCACTGCTCCTTGCCGCCTGCTGGGAGGTTCCAACTGCAGGATTCCTCACTTTTTATTCTATGGGCCTTCAGTTTTGAGGCTCCTCCAGCCTGTCTCACTCCCAGCCCCTTGGTGATGTGTGTCCTCATGTTTGAGGCCACGTGTGCTGGGTCCCTCTCCTTTCCATAATGTGGCCCCACTGGTGTGAGGACACTCCTGCCCAGCTCCCATCCACTTGGTGATGTGGGACCTCTGGTGAGAGTCTGATCCTGGCTGGGTTCCTCACCCTTTTGTGAGGTGGGCCCTCTCTGTGAGGTAATTCCTGCCTGGCTTGCTCCCTTTGCCTTGGTGACATCGGCCCTTTGGTGGCAGTTGCAGCCTGCTGGGAACCTCCTCTCCTAAGTGTTCAGGGCCCTCTGGCGTCAGGCTCTAAGTGCTGGGCTCCCCACGTTTTCTGATGTGAGCCCAGTGATGCCACGACACTCCTGTACGGTTCCCATCCCCATGAAGATGTGTGCCTTCTGTTCTCTTGTCCCAACGCCTGGGTTGCTCACAGTTTCAGGATGTGGGCCCTCTGCTGTGAGTTCACTCCGGCCTGTATCCAATAGCGTCGGTGCTCTGGGCTGCCTGCTTGGAGGTTGCAACTTTTGGTTTCCTTAATTTTTATTCTATTGGCCCTCTGTTGTGAGTCTCATCCTGCATGCCTCACTCCCAGCACCTTCGTGATGTGTGTCCCCTTGTTTGAGGCCACATGTGCTGGGTTCCTCACCTTTCGCTGATGTGGCCCCCCTGGTGTGATGACACTCCTTCCTGGTTCCCATCCACTTGGCGATGTGTGCCCTCTGGTGAGAGTCTGATCCTGATAGGGTTCCTCACACTTCTGTGAGGTGGGCGCTCTGCTCTGAGGTCACTCCTGCCTGGCTGGCACACCCCGCCTTGGTGACGTCGGCCCTTTGGTGGCAGTTGGAGCCTGCTGGGAGCTTCGTCCCGTCAGTCATGAGGGCCCTCTGGCGTCAGGCCATAACTGCTGGGCACCCACATTTTATGATACGTGCTAAGTGGTACGAGGACACTCCTGCCAAGTTCCCATCCCCATGGGGATGTGGGCCTCCTGCTCTGAGGTCCCAACGCCTGGGTTGCTCAGAGTTTCATGATGTGGGCCATCTGCTGTGAGTTCACTGTGGCCTGGATCACATAGACTCGGTGCTCTGGGCCGCCTGCTGGGAGGTTCCAACTGCTGGATTCCTCACATTTTTTATTCTATGGGCCCTCTGTTTTGAGTCTCCTCCTGCATGCCTCACTGCCAGACCCCTTGTGATGTGTGTCCCCTTGTTTGAGGCCACATGTGCTGGGTTCCTCCACTTTCGCTGATGTGGCCCCACTGGTGTGAAGACACACTTGCCTAGTTCCCATCCCCTTGGTGATGTGGGCCCTCTGGTGAGAATCTGATCCTCGTTGGGGTCCTCACACTTCCGTGACGTGGGATCTCTGTGCTGAGGTCACTCCTGCCTGGCTGGCACACGTCACCTTGGCGACATGGGCCCTCAGTTGGGAGTTGGTGCCTGCTGGCGGTCTACTCCCCTTGGTAATGAGGTCACTCTGGCTTCAGGCCCTAACTCCTGGGATCCAAATTTTTCTGATGGTCGCCCAGTGGTTCTAGGACACTCCTGCCAGGTTCCCATCTCCATGGGCATGTGGGCCTTCTGTTCTGAGGTCCCAACGGCTGGGTTGCTCACAGTTTCATGATGTGGGCCCTCTGCTGTAAGTTCACTGCGGCCTGGATCCCATAGACTCTGTGCTCTTGGCCGCCTGCTGAGAGGTTCCAACTGCTGGATTCCTCACATTTTTTATTCTATGGGCCCTGTGTTGTGAGGCTACTCCTTCCTGCCTCACTCCAAGCCCCTTGGAGATGTTGGTCCTCTGGTTTAAGCCACATGTTCTGGGTTCCTCACCTTTCTATGATTTGGCCTCACTGGTGTGAGGCCACTCCTGCCTCGTTCCGATCCCCTTGGTTATGTGGGCCCTCTGGGGAGAGTCTTATACTGGCTGGGTTCCTCACACTTCTGTGACGTAGGCCCTCTGCTCAGAGGTCACTCCTGCCTGGCTGGCACACGTCACCTTGGCAACGTGTGCCCTCAGTTGGGAGTTGGTGCCTGCTGGGAGCCTCCTCCCCTCAGTAATGAGGGCCCTCTGGCGTCAGGCCCTAACTCCTGGGCTCCCAAAATTTTCTGATGTGTGCCCTGTGGTGTGAGTACACTCCTGCCAGGTTCCCAACCTCATGGGAATGTGGGCCTTCTGCTCTGTGGTCCCAAAGTCTGGGTTGCTCACAGTTTCATGATGAGGGCCCTCTGTTGTGAGTTCACCCCGGCCGGGATCCCATAGCCTCGCTGCACTTTGCCGCCTGGTGGGAGGTTCCAAATGCTGGATTCCTCACATTTTTTATTCTACGGGCCCTGTGTTGTGAGGCTACTCCTGCCTGCCTCACTCCGAGCCCCTTGGAGATGTGGGTCCTCTGGTTTAGGCCACATGTTCCGGGTTCCTCACCTTTCTATGATTTGGCCACACTGGTGTGAGGACACTCCTGCCTGGTTCCGATCCCCTTGGTGATGTGAGTCCTCTGGTGATAGTCTGATCCTGGATGGGTTCCTCACCCTTCTGTGAGGTGGGCCCTCTCTCTGAGGCAATTCCTGCCTGGCTGGCACAAGTTGCCTTGGTGAGCTCGGCCCTCTGGTGGCAGTTGGAGCCTGCTGGGAACCTCCTCTCCTACGTGATGAGGGCCCTCTGGCGTCAGGCTCTAACTGCTGGGCTCCCCACGTTTTCTGATGTGAGCCCAGTGATGCCAGGACACTCTTGTAAGGTTCCCATCCCCATGGGGATGTGTGCCTTCTGTTCTCTTGTCCCAACGCCTGGGTTCCTCACAGTTTCATGATGTTGGCTCCCTGGTGTTAGTTCACCAGGCTTAGATCCCATAGCCTCTGTGCTCTGGGCTGCCTGCTGGGAGGTTCCAACTGCAGGATCCCTCACCATTTTTATACTTCTGTCCCTGTGTTGTGAGGCTCCTCCTGCCTGCCTCACTGCGAGCCCCTTGTTGATGTAGGTCCTCTGGTTTGAGGCCACATGTGCCGGTTGCCTCACCTTTTAGTGATGTGGCCCCACTGGTGTGAGGACACTCCTGCCTGGTTCCCATCCCCTTGGTGATGTGGGCCCTCTGGTGAGAGTCTGATCCTGATGGGGTTCCTCACGCTTCTGTGAGGTGGGCCCTCTGCTCTGAGGTCACTCCTGCCTGGCTTGCACACACCTCCATGGCGACGTTGGCACTCTGGTGACAGTTGGAGCCTGCTGAGAGCCTCCTTCCCTCGGTGATGAGGGCCTTCTGGCGTCAGGCCCTAACTGCTGGGTACCCACATATTCTGATACATGCTAAGTGGTGTGAGGACACTCCTGCCAGGTTCCCATCCCTATTGGGATGTGGGCCTTGTGCTCTGAGGTCCCAACGTCTGGGTTGCTCACAGTTTCATGATGTGGCCCTCTGCTCTGTGTTCACTGTGGTCTGGATCCCATAGTCTCGGTGCTCTGGGCTCCCTGCTGGCAGGTTCCTACTGCTGGTTTCCTCACCATTTTTATTCTATGGGCCCTGTGTTGTGTGGCTACTCCTGCCTACCTCACTCCGAGGCCATTGGACATGTGGGTCCTCTGGTTTAGGCCACATGTGCTGGGTTCCTCACCTTTCTATGATGTGACCGCACTGGTGTGAGGACACTCCTGCCTGGTTCCGATCCCCTTGGTGATGTGGGCCCTCTGGTGAGAGTCTGATCCTGATTGGGTTCCTCACGCTTCTGTGAGGTGGGCCCTCTGCTGCGAGGTCACTCCTGCCTGGCTGGCAAACGTTACCTTGGTGACGTGTGCCCTCAGTTGGGAGTTGGTGCCTGTTTGGAGTCTCCTCCCCTCGGTAATGAGGGCCCTCTGGCATCAGGCCCTAACTCCTGGCTCCCAAATTTTCTGATGTGCGCCCTGTGGTGCGAGTACACTCCTGGCAGGTTCCCAACCACATGGGAATGTGGGCCTTCAGCTCTGAGGTCCCAACGCCTGTGTTGCTCACAGTTTCATGATGAGGGCCCTCTGTTGTGAATTCACTCAGGCCTGGATCCCATAGCCTCCCTGCTCTTGGCCGCCTGCTGGGAGGTTCCAAGTGCGGGATTCCTTACCTTTGTTATTCTATAGGAACTCTGTTTTGAGGCTCCCCCTGCCTGCCTCACTCCCAGCCCCTTGGTGATGTGTGTCCTCTGATTTGAGGCTACGTGTGCTGGGTCCCTCGTCTTTCGCTGACGTGGATCCACTGGTGAGAGGACACTCCTGCCTGGTTCTCATCCCCTTGGTGATGTGGGCCCTCTGGAGAGAGTCTGATCCTTGTTGGGTACCTCACACATTTGTGAGGTGGGCCCTCTGCTCTGAAGTCAGTCCTGCCTGGCTCGCACACCCTGATTTAGTGACGTCGGCCCTCGGGTAGCACTTGGAGCGTGCTGGGGCCTCCTCCCGTTGGTAATGAGGGCCCTCTGGCGTCAGGCCCTAACTGGTGGACTCCCCACATTTTCTGATGTGTGCCCACTGGTGCAATGACACTCCTGCCAGGTTCCCATCCCCATGGGGATGTGGGCCTTCTGCTCTGAGGTCCCAACGGCTGGGTTGATTACAGTGTCAGGATGTTGGCCCTCTGCTGTGAGTTTACTCTGGCATGGATCCTATGGCCTCGGTGATCTGGGCCACCTGCTTGGAGCTTCCAACTGCTGGATTCCTCACCTTTTTTATTCTATGGTCCCTGTGTTGTGAGACACCTCCTGCCTGCCTCACTCCGAGCCTCTTGGCGATGTGGGCACTCTGGTTTGAGGCCACATGTGCTGGTTTCCTCACCTTTCACAGATGTGGCCCCCCTTGTGTGAGGACACTCCTGCCTGGTTCCCATTACCTCGGAGATGTGTGCGCTCTGGTGAGTGTGATCCTGGTTGGGTTCCTCACACTTCTGTGAGGTGGGCCCTCTGCTGTGAGGTCACTCCTTCCTGGATGCACACATCGCCTTGGCCACATGGGCCCTGTGGTAGCAGTTGGAACGTGCTGGGAGCCTCCTCCCCTCGGTCATGAGGGCCCTCTGGCGTCAGGCTGTAACTGCTGGGTTCCCATATTTTCTGATACGTGCTAAGTGGTGCGAGGACACTCCTGCCAGGTTCCCATCCACATGGGGATGTGGGCCTTCTGCTCTGAGGTCCCAACAGCTGGGTTGCTCACAGTTTCATGCTGTGGGCTCTCTGCTGTGATTTCACTGCGGCCTGCGTACCATAGACTCGGTGCTCTGGGCCACCTGCTCGGAGGTTCCAACTGCTGGATTCCTCACCTTTTTTATTCTTTGGGCCCTCTTTTTTCAGCCTACTCCTGCGTGACTCACTGCGTGCCCCTTGGGGATGTGGATCCTCTGGTTCAGGCCACATGTGCTGGGTTTCTCTCATTTATATGATGTGGCCACACTGGTGGCAGTGTCAGGACACTCCTGCCTGTTTCCGATCCCCTAACACATGTGGACACTCTGGTGAGGGTCTTATCCTGGCTGGGTTCCTCGCCCTTCTGTGAGGTAGGCCCTTTGCTGTGACATCACTCCTGCCTTGCTGGCACACATCACCTTGGCGACATGGGCCCTCAGTTGCGAGTTGGTGCCTGCTGGGGATCTCCTCCCCTTGGTAATGAGGGCCCTCTGGCGTCAGGCCCTAACTCCTGGGCTCCCAAAATTTTCTGATGTGAGCCCAGTGATGCCAGGACACTCTTGTAAGGTTCCCATCCCCATGGGGATGTGTGCCTTCTGTTCTCTTGTCCCAACGCCTGGGTTGCTCACAGTTTCATGATGTTGGCTCCCTGGTGTTAATTCACACAGGCTTAGATCCCGTAGCCTCACTGCTCCTTGCCGCCTGCTGGGAGGTTCCAACTGCAGGATTCCTCACTTTTTATTCTATGGGCCTTCAGTTTTGAGGCTCCTCCAGCCTGTCTCACTCCCAGCCCCTTGGTGATGTGTGTCCTCATGTTTGAGGCCACGTGTGCTGGGTCCCTCTCCTTTCCATAATGTGGCCCCACTGGTGTGAGGACACTCCTGCCCAGCTCCCATCCACTTGGTGATGTGGGACCTCTGGTGAGAGTCTGATCCTGGCTGGGTTCCTCACCCTTTTGTGAGGTGGGCCCTCTCTGTGAGGTAATTCCTGCCTGGCTTGCTCCCTTTGCCTTGGTGACATCGGCCCTTTGGTGACAGTTGCAGCCTGCTGGGAACCTCCTCTCCTAAGTGTTCAGGGCCCTCTGGCGTCAGGCTCTAAGTGCTGGGCTCCCCACGTTTTCTGATGTGAGCCCAGTGATGCCACGACACTCCTGTACGGTTCCCATCCCCATGAAGATGTGTGCCTTCTGTTCTCTTGTCCCAACGCCTGGGTTGCTCACAGTTTCAGGATGTGGGCCCTCTGCTGTGAGTTCACTCCGGCCTGTATCCAATAGCGTCGGTGCTCTGGGCTGCCTGTTGGAGGTTGCAACTTTTGGTTTCCTTAATTTTTATTCTATTGGCCCTCTGTTGTGAGTCTCATCCTGCATGCCTCACTCCCAGCACCTTCGTGATGTGTGTCCCCTTGTTTGAGGCCACATGTGCTGGGTTCCTCACCTTTCGCTGATGTGGCCCCCCTGGTGTGATGACACTCCTTCCTGGTTCCCATCCACTTGGCGATGTGTGCCCTCTGGTGAGAGTCTGATCCTGATAGGGTTCCTCACACTTCTGTGAGGTGGGCGCTCTGCTCTGAGGTCACTCCTGCCTGGCTGGCACACCCCGCCTTGGTGACGTCGGCCCTTTGGTGGCAGTTGGAGCCTGCTGGGAGCTTCGTCCCGTCAGTCATGAGGGCCCTCTGGCGTCAGGCCATAACTGCTGGGCACCCACATTTTATGATACGTGCTAAGTGGTACGAGGACACTCCTGCCAAGTTCCCATCCCCATGGGGATGTGGGCCTCCTGCTCTGAGGTCCCAACGCCTGGGTTGCTCAGAGTTTCATGATGTGGGCCATCTGCTGTGAGTTCACTGTGGCCTGGATCACATAGACTCGTTGCTCTGGGCCACCTGCTGGGAGGTTCCAACTGCTGGATTCCTCACATTTTTTATTCTATGGGCCCTCTGTTTTGAGTCTCCTCCTGCATGCCTCACTGCCAGACCCCTTGTGATGTGTGTCCCCTTGTTTGAGGCCACATGTGCTGGGTTCCTCACCTTTCGCTGATGTGGCCCCACTGGTGTGAAGACACACTTGCCTAGTTCCCATCCCCTTGGTGATGTGGGCCCTCTGGTGAGAATCTGATCCTCGTTGGGGTCCTCACACTTCCGTGACGTGGGATCTCTGTGCTGAGGTCACTCCTGCCTGGCTGGCACACGTCACCTTGGCGACATGGGCCCTCAGTTGGGAGTTGGTGCCTGCTGGCGGTCTACTCCCCTTGGTAATGAGGTCACTCTGGCTTCAGGCCCTAACTCCTGAGATCCAAATTTTTCTGATGGTCGCCCAGTGGTTCTAGGACACTCCTGCCAGGTTCCCATCTCCATGGGCATGTGGGCCTTCTGTTCTGAGGTCCCAACGGCTGGGTTGCTCACAGTTTCATGATGTGGGCCCTCTGCTGTAAGTTCACTGCGGCCTGGATCCCATAGACTCTGTGCTCTTGGCCGCCTGCTGAGAGGTTCCAACTGCTGGATTCCTCACATTTTTTATTCTATGGGCCCTGTGTTGTGAGGCTACTCCTTCCTGCCTCACTCCAAGCCCCTTGGAGATGTTGGTCCTCTGGTTTAAGCCACATGTTCTGGGTTCCTCACCTTTCTATGATTTGGCCTCACTGGTGTGAGGCCACTCCTGCCTCGTTCCGATCCCCTTGGTTATGTGGGCCCTCTGGGGAGAGTCTTATACTGGCTGGGTTCCTCACACTTCTGTGACGTAGGCCCTCTGCTCAGAGGTCACTCCTGCCTGGCTGGCACACGTCACCTTGGCAACGTGTGCCCTCAGTTGGGAGTTGGTGCCTGCTGGGAGCCTCCTCCCCTCAGTAATGAGGGCCCTCTGGCGTCAGGCCCTAACTCCTGGGCTCCCAAAATTTTCTGATGTGTGCCCTGTGGTGTGAGTACACTCCTGCCAGGTTCCCAACCTCATGGGAATGTGGGCCTTCTGCTCTGTGGTCCCAAAGTCTGGGTTGCTCACAGTTTCATGATGAGGGCCCTCTGTTGTGAGTTCACCCCGGCCGGGATCCCATAGCCTCGCTGCACTTTGCCGCCTGGTGGGAGGTTCCAAATGCTGGATTCCTCACATTTTTTATTCTACGGGCCCTGTGTTGTGAGGCTACTCCTGCCTGCCTCACTCCGAGCCCCTTGGAGATGTGGGTCCTCTGGTTTAGGCCACATGTTCCGGGTTCCTCACCTTTCTATGATTTGGCCACACTGGTGTGAGGACACTCCTGCCTGGTTCCGATCCCCTTGGTGATGTGAGTCCTCTGGTGATAGTCTGATCCTGGATGGGTTCCTCACCCTTCTGTGAGGTGGGCCCTCTCTCTGAGGCAATTCCTGCCTGGCTGGCACAAGTTGCCTTGGTGAGCTCGGCCCTCTGGTGGCAGTTGGAGCCTGCTGGGAACCTCCTCTCCTACGTGATGAGGGCCCTCTGGCGTCAGGCTCTAACTGCTGGGCTCCCCACGTTTTCTGATGTGAGCCCAGTGATGCCAGGACACTCTTGTAAGGTTCCCATCCCCATGGGGATGTGTGCCTTCTGTTCTCTTGTCCCAACGCCTGGGTTACTCACAGTTTCATGATGTTGGCTCCCTGGTGTTAGTTCACCAGGCTTAGATCCCATAGCCTCTGTGCTCTGGGCTGCCTGCTGGGAGGTTCCAACTGCAGGATCCCTCACCATTTTTATACTTCTGTCCCTGTGTTGTGAGGCTCCTCCTGCCTGCCTCACTGCGAGCCCCTTGTTGATGTAGGTCCTCTGGTTTGAGGCCACATGTGCCGGTTGCCTCACCTTTTAGTGATGTGGCCCCACTGGTGTGAGGACACTCCTGCCTGGTTCCCATCCCCTTGGTGATGTGGGCCCTCTGGTGAGAGTCTGATCCTGATGGGGTTCCTCACGCTTCTGTGAGGTGGGCCCTCTGCTCTGAGGTCACTCCTGCCTGGCTTGCACACACCTCCATGGCGACGTTGGCACTCTGGTGACAGTTGGAGCCTGCTGAGAGCCTCCTTCCCTCGGTGATGAGGGCCTTCTGGCGTCAGGCCCTAACTGCTGGGTACCCACATATTCTGATACATGCTAAGTGGTGTGAGGACACTCCTGCCAGGTTCCCATCCCTATTGGGATGTGGGCCTTGTGCTCTGAGGTCCCAACGTCTGGGTTGCTCACAGTTTCATGATGTGGCCCTCTGCTCTGTGTTCACTGTGGTCTGGATCCCATAGTCTCGGTGCTCTGGGCTCCCTGCTGGCAGGTTCCTACTGCTGGTTTCCTCACCATTTTTATTCTATGGGCCCTGTGTTGTGTGGCTACTCCTGCCTACCTCACTCCGAGGCCATTGGACATGTGGGTCCTCTGGTTTAGGCCACATGTGCTGGGTTCCTCACCTTTCTATGATGTGACCGCACTGGTGTGAGGACACTCCTGCCTGGTTCCGATCCCCTTGGTGATGTGGGCCCTCTGGTGAGAGTCTTATCCTGGCTTGGTTGCTCACCCTTCTGTGAGGTAGGCCCTCTGCTGCGAGGTCACTCCTGCCTGGCTGGCAAACGTTACCTTGGTGACGTGTGCCCTCAGTTGGGAGTTGGTGCCTGTTTGGAGTCTCCTCCCCTCGGTAATGAGGGCCCTCTGGCATCAGGCCCTAACTCCTGGCTCCCAAATTTTCTGATGTGCGCCCTGTGGTGCGAGTACACTCCTGGCAGGTTCCCAACCACATGGGAATGTGGGCCTTCAGCTCTGAGGTCCCAACGCCTGTGTTGCTCACAGTTTCATGATGAGGGCCCTCTGTTGTGAATTCACTCAGGCCTGGATCCCATAGCCTCCCTGCTCTTGGCCGCCTGCTGGGAGGTTCCAACTGCGGGATTCCTTACCTTTGTTATTCTATAGGAACTCTGTTTTGAGGCTCCCCCTGCCTGCCTCACTCCCAGCCCCTTGGTGATGTGTGTCCTCTGATTTGAGGCTACGTGTGCTGGGTCCCTCGTCTTTCGCTGACGTGGCTCCACTGGTGAGAGGACACTCCTGCCTGGTTCTCATCCCCTTGGTGATGTGGGCCCTCTGGAGAGAGTCTGATCCTTGTTGGGTACCTCACACATTTGTGAGGTGGGCCCTCTGCTCTGAAGTCAGTCCTGCCTGGCTCGCACACCCTGATTTAGTGACGTCGGCCCTCGGGTAGCACTTGGAGCGTGCTGGGGCCTCCTCCCGTTGGTAATGAGGGCCCTCTGGCGTCAGGCCCTAACTGGTGGACTCCCCACATTTTCTGATGTGTGCCCACTGGTGCAATGACACTCCTGCCAGGTTCCCATCCCCATGGGGATGTGGGCCTTCTGCTCTGAGGTCCCAACGGCTGGGTTGATTACAGTGTCAGGATGTTGGCCCTCTGCTGTGAGTTTACTCTGGCATGGATCCTATGGCCTCGGTGATCTGGGCCACCTGCTTGGAGCTTCCAACTGCTGGATTCCTCACCTTTTTTATTCTATGGTCCCTGTGTTGTGAGACACCTCCTGCCTGCCTCACTCCGAGCCTCTTGGCGATGTGGGCACTCTGGTTTGAGGCCACATGTGCTGGTTTCCTCACCTTTCACAGATGTGGCCCCCCTTGTGTGAGGACACTCCTGCCTGGTTCCCATTACCTCGGAGATGTGTGCGCTCTGGTGAGTGTGATCCTGGTTGGGTTCCTCACACTTCTGTGAGGTGGGCCCTCTGCTGTGAGGTCACTCCTTCCTGGATGCACACATCGCCTTGGCCACATGGACCCTGTGGTAGCAGTTGGAACCTGCTGGGAGCCTCCTCCCCTCGGTCATGAGGGCCCTCTGGCGTCAGGCTGTAACTGCTGGGTTCCCATATTTTCTGATACGTGCTAAGTGGTGCGAGGACACTCCTGCCAGGTTCCCATCCACATGGGGATGTGGGCCTTCTGCTCTGAGGTCCCAACAGCTGGGTTGCTCACAGTTTCATGCTGTGGGCTCTCTGCTGTGATTTCACTGCGGCCTGCGTACCATAGACTCGGTGCTCTGGGCCACCTGCTCGGAGGTTCCAACTGCTGGATTCCTCACCTTTTTTATTCTTTGGGCCCTCTTTTTTCAGCCTACTCCTGCGTGACTCACTGCGTGCCCCTTGGGGATGTGGATCCTCTGGTTCAGGCCACATGTGCTGGGTTTCTCTCATTTATATGATGTGGCCACACTGGTGGCAGTGTCAGGACACTCCTGCCTGTTTCCGATCCCCTAACACATGTGGACACTCTGGTGAGGGTCTTATCCTGGCTGGGTTCCTCGCCCTTCTGTGAGGTAGGCCCTTTGCTGTGACATCACTCCTGCCTTGCTGGCACACATCACCTTGGCGACATGGGCCCTCAGTTGCGAGTTGGTGCCTGCTGGGGATCTCCTCCCCTTGGTAATGAGGGCCCTCTGGCGTCAGGCCCTAACTCCTGGGCTCCCAAAATTTTCTGATGTGAGCCCAGTGATGCCAGGACACTCTTGTAAGGTTCCCATCCCCATGGGGATGTGTGCCTTCTGTTCTCTTGTCCCAACGCCTGGGTTGCTCACAGTTTCATGATGTTGGCTCCCTGGTGTTAATTCACACAGGCTTAGATCCCGTAGCCTCACTGCTCCTTGCCGCCTGCTGGGAGGTTCCAACTGCAGGATTCCTCACTTTTTATTCTATGGGCCTTCAGTTTTGAGGCTCCTCCAGCCTGTCTCACTCCCAGCCCCTTGGTGATGTGTGTCCTCATGTTTGAGGCCACGTGTGCTGGGTCCCTCTCCTTTCCATAATGTGGCCCCACTGGTGTGAGGACACTCCTGCCCAGCTCCCATCCACTTGGTGATGTGGGACCTCTGGTGAGAGTCTGATCCTGGCTGGGTTCCTCACCCTTTTGTGAGGTGGGCCCTCTCTGTGAGGTAATTCCTGCCTGGCTTGCTCCCTTTGCCTTGGTGACATCGGCCCTTTGGTGACAGTTGCAGCCTGCTGGGAACCTCCTCTCCTAAGTGTTCAGGGCCCTCTGGCGTCAGGCCCTAACTGGTGGACTCCCCACATTTTCTGATGTGTGCCCACTGGTGCAATGACACTCCTGCCAGGTTCCCATCCCCATGGGGATGTGGGCCTTCTGCTCTGAGGTCCCAACGGCTGGGTTGATTACAGTGTCAGGATGTTGGCCCTCTGCTGTGAGTTTACTCTGGCATGGATCCTATGGCCTCGGTGATCTGGGCCACCTGCTTGGAGCTTCCAACTGCTGGATTCCTCACCTTTTTTATTCTATGGTCCCTGTGTTGTGAGACACCTCCTGCCTGCCTCACTCCGAGCCTCTTGGCGATGTGGGCACTCTGGTTTGAGGCCACATGTGCTGGTTTCCTCACCTTTCACAGATGTGGCCCCCCTTGTGTGAGGACACTCCTGCCTGGTTCCCATTACCTCGGAGATGTGTGCGCTCTGGTGAGTGTGATCCTGGTTGGGTTCCTCACACTTCTGTGAGGTGGGCCCTCTGCTGTGAGGTCACTCCTTCCTGGATGCACACATCGCCTTGGCCACATGGGCCCTGTGGTAGCAGTTGGAACGTGCTGGGAGCCTCCTCCCCTCGGTCATGAGGGCCCTCTGGCGTCAGGCTGTAACTGCTGGGTTCCCATATTTTCTGATACGTGCTAAGTGGTGCGAGGACACTCCTGCCAGGTTCCCATCCACATGGGGATGTGGGCCTTCTGCTCTGAGGTCCCAACAGCTGGGTTGCTCACAGTTTCATGCTGTGGGCTCTCTGCTGTGATTTCACTGCGGCCTGCGTACCATAGACTCGGTGCTCTGGGCCACCTGCTCGGAGGTTCCAACTGCTGGATTCCTCACCTTTTTTATTCTTTGGGCCCTCTTTTTTCAGCCTACTCCTGCGTGACTCACTGCGTGCCCCTTGGGGATGTGGATCCTCTGGTTCAGGCCACATGTGCTGGGTTTCTCTCATTTATATGATGTGGCCACACTGGTGGCAGTGTCAGGACACTCCTGCCTGTTTCCGATCCCCTAACACATGTGGACACTCTGGTGAGGGTCTTATCCTGGCTGGGTTCCTCGCCCTTCTGTGAGGTAGGCCCTTTGCTGTGACATCACTCCTGCCTTGCTGGCACACATCACCTTGGCGACATGGGCCCTCAGTTGCGAGTTGGTGCCTGCTGGGGATCTCCTCCCCTTGGTAATGAGGGCCCTCTGGCGTCAGGCCCTAACTCCTGGGCTCCCAAAATTTTCTGATGTGAGCCCAGTGATGCCAGGACACTCTTGTAAGGTTCCCATCCCCATGGGGATGTGTGCCTTCTGTTCTCTTGTCCCAACGCCTGGGTTGCTCACAGTTTCATGATGTTGGCTCCCTGGTGTTAATTCACACAGGCTTAGATCCCGTAGCCTCACTGCTCCTTGCCGCCTGCTGGGAGGTTCCAACTGCAGGATTCCTCACTTTTTATTCTATGGGCCTTCAGTTTTGAGGCTCCTCCAGCCTGTCTCACTCCCAGCCCCTTGGTGATGTGTGTCCTCATGTTTGAGGCCACGTGTGCTGGGTCCCTCTCCTTTCCATAATGTGGCCCCACTGGTGTGAGGACACTCCTGCCCAGCTCCCATCCACTTGGTGATGTGGGACCTCTGGTGAGAGTCTGATCCTGGCTGGGTTCCTCACCCTTTTGTGAGGTGGGCCCTCTCTGTGAGGTAATTCCTGCCTGGCTTGCTCCCTTTGCCTTGGTGACATCGGCCCTTTGGTGGCAGTTGCAGCCTGCTGGGAACCTCCTCTCCTAAGTGTTCAGGGCCCTCTGGCGTCAGGCTCTAAGTGCTGGGCTCCCCACGTTTTCTGATGTGAGCCCAGTGATGCCACGACACTCCTGTACGGTTCCCATCCCCATGAAGATGTGTGCCTTCTGTTCTCTTGTCCCAACGCCTGGGTTGCTCACAGTTTCAGGATGTGGGCCCTCTGCTGTGAGTTCACTCCGGCCTGTATCCAATAGCGTCGGTGCTCTGGGCTGCCTGCTTGGAGGTTGCAACTTTTGGTTTCCTTAATTTTTATTCTATTGGCCCTCTGTTGTGAGTCTCATCCTGCATGCCTCACTCCCAGCACCTTCGTGATGTGTGTCCCCTTGTTTGAGGCCACATGTGCTGGGTTCCTCACCTTTCGCTGATGTGGCCCCCCTGGTGTGATGACACTCCTTCCTGGTTCCCATCCACTTGGCGATGTGTGCCCTCTGGTGAGAGTCTGATCCTGATAGGGTTCCTCACACTTCTGTGAGGTGGGCGCTCTGCTCTGAGGTCACTCCTGCCTGGCTGGCACACCCCGCCTTGGTGACGTCGGCCCTTTGGTGGCAGTTGGAGCCTGCTGGGAGCTTCCTCCCGTCAGTCATGAGGGCCCTCTGGCGTCAGGCCATAACTGCTGGGCACCCACATTTTATGATACGTGCTAAGTGGTACGAGGACACTCCTGCCAAGTTCCCATCCCCATGGGGATGTGGGCCTCCTGCTCTGAGGTCCCAACGCCTGGGTTGCTCAGAGTTTCATGATGTGGGCCATCTGCTGTGAGTTCACTGTGGCCTGGATCACATAGACTCGGTGCTCTGGGCCGCCTGCTGGGAGGTTCCAACTGCTGGATTCCTCACATTTTTTATTCTATGGGCCCTCTGTTTTGAGTCTCCTCCTGCATGCCTCACTGCCAGACCCCTTGTGATGTGTGTCCCCTTGTTTGAGGCCACATGTGCTGGGTTCCTCACCTTTCGCTGATGTGGCCCCACTGGTGTGAAGACACACTTGCCTAGTTCCCATCCCCTTGGTGACGTGGGCCCTCTGGTGAGAATCTGATCCTCGTTGGGGTCCTCACACTTCTGTGACGTGGGATCTCTGTGCTGAGGTCACTCCTGCCTGGCTGGCACACGTCACCTTGGCGACATGGGCCCTCAGTTGGGAGTTGGTGCCTGCTGGCGGTCTACTCCCCTTGGTAATGAGGTCACTCTGGCTTCAGGCCCTAACTCCTGGGATCCAAATTTTTCTGATGGTCGCCCAGTGGTTCTAGGACACTCCTGCCAGGTTCCCATCTCCATGGGCATGTGGGCCTTCTGTTCTGAGGTCCCAACGGCTGGGTTGCTCACAGTTTCATGATGTGGGCCCTCTGCTGTAAGTTCACTGCGGCCTGGATCCCATAGACTCTGTGCTCTTGGCCGCCTGCTGAGAGGTTCCAACTGCTGGATTCCTCACATTTTTTATTCTATGGGCCCTCTGTTTTGAGTCTCCTCCTGCATGCCTCACTGCCAGACCCCTTGTGATGTGTGTCCCCTTGTTTGAGGCCACATGTGCTGGGTTCCTCCACTTTCGCTGATGTGGCCCCACTGGTGTGAAGACACACTTGCCTAGTTCCCATCCCCTTGGTGATGTGGGCCCTCTGGTGAGAATCTGATCCTCGTTGGGGTCCTCACACTTCCGTGACGTGGGATCTCTGTGCTGAGGTCACTCCTGCCTGGCTGGCACACGTCACCTTGGCGACATGGGCCCTCAGTTGGGAGTTGGTGCCTGCTGGCGGTCTACTCCCCTTGGTAATGAGGTCACTCTGGCTTCAGGCCCTAACTCCTGGGATCCAAATTTTTCTGATGGTCACCCAGTGGTTCTAGGACACTCCTGCCAGGTTCCCATCTCCATGGGCATGTGGGCCTTCTGTTCTGAGGTCCCAACGGCTGGGTTGCTCACAGTTTCATGATGTGGGCCCTCTGCTGTAAGTTCACTGCGGCCTGGATCCCATAGACTCTGTGCTCTTGGCCGCCTGCTGAGAGGTTCCAACTGCTGGATTCCTCACATTTTTTATTCTATGGGCCCTGTGTTGTGAGGCTACTCCTTCCTGCCTCACTCCAAGCCCCTTGGAGATGTTGGTCCTCTGGTTTAAGCCACATGTTCTGGGTTCCTCACCTTTCTATGATTTGGCCTCACTGGTGTGAGGCCACTCCTGCCTCGTTCCGATCCCCTTGGTTATGTGGGCCCTCTGGGGAGAGTCTTATACTGGCTGGGTTCCTCACACTTCTGTGACGTAGGCCCTCTGCTCAGAGGTCACTCCTGCCTGGCTGGCACACGTCACCTTGGCAACGTGTGCCCTCAGTTGGGAGTTGGTGCCTGCTGGGAGCCTCCTCCCCTCAGTAATGAGGGCCCTCTGGCGTCAGGCCCTAACTCCTGGGCTCCCAAAATTTTCTGATGTGTGCCCTGTGGTGTGAGTACACTCCTGCCAGGTTCCCAACCTCATGGGAATGTGGGCCTTCTGCTCTGTGGTCCCAAAGTCTGGGTTGCTCACAGTTTCATGATGAGGGCCCTCTGTTGTGAGTTCACCCCGGCCGGGATCCCATAGCCTCGCTGCACTTTGCCGCCTGGTGGGAGGTTCCAAATGCTGGATTCCTCACATTTTTTATTCTACGGGCCCTGTGTTGTGAGGCTACTCCTGCCTGCCTCACTCCGAGCCCCTTGGAGATGTGGGTCCTCTGGTTTAGGCCACATGTTCCGGGTTCCTCACCTTTCTATGATTTGGCCACACTGGTGTGAGGACACTCCTGCCTGGTTCCGATCCCCTTGGTGATGTGAGTCCTCTGGTGATAGTCTGATCCTGGATGGGTTCCTCACCCTTCTGTGAGGTGGGCCCTCTCTCTGAGGCAATTCCTGCCTGGCTGGCACAAGTTGCCTTGGTGAGCTCGGCCCTCTGGTGGCAGTTGGAGCCTGCTGGGAACCTCCTCTCCTACGTGATGAGGGCCCTCTGGCGTCAGGCTCTAACTGCTGGGCTCCCCACGTTTTCTGATGTGAGCCCAGTGATGCCAGGACACTCTTGTAAGGTTCCCATCCCCATGGGGATGTGTGCCTTCTGTTCTCTTGTCCCAACGCCTGGGTTCCTCACAGTTTCATGATGTTGGCTCCCTGGTGTTAGTTCACCAGGCTTAGATCCCATAGCCTCTGTGCTCTGGGCTGCCTGCTGGGAGGTTCCAACTGCAGGATCCCTCACCATTTTTATACTTCTGTCCCTGTGTTGTGAGGCTCCTCCTGCCTGCCTCACTGCGAGCCCCTTGTTGATGTAGGTCCTCTGGTTTGAGGCCACATGTGCCGGTTGCCTCACCTTTTAGTGATGTGGCCCCACTGGTGTGAGGACACTCCTGCCTGGTTCCCATCCCCTTGGTGATGTGGGCCCTCTGGTGAGAGTCTGATCCTGATGGGGTTCCTCACGCTTCTGTGAGGTGGGCCCTCTGCTCTGAGGTCACTCCTGCCTGGCTTGCACACACCTCCATGGCGACGTTGGCACTCTGGTGACAGTTGGAGCCTGCTGAGAGCCTCCTTCCCTCGGTGATGAGGGCCTTCTGGCGTCAGGCCCTAACTGCTGGGTACCCACATATTCTGATACATGCTAAGTGGTGTGAGGACACTCCTGCCAGGTTCCCATCCCTATTGGGATGTGGGCCTTGTGCTCTGAGGTCCCAACGTCTGGGTTGCTCACAGTTTCATGATGTGGCCCTCTGCTCTGTGTTCACTGTGGTCTGGATCCCATAGTCTCGGTGCTCTGGGCTCCCTGCTGGCAGGTTCCTACTGCTGGTTTCCTCACCATTTTTATTCTATGGGCCCTGTGTTGTGTGGCTACTCCTGCCTACCTCACTCCGAGGCCATTGGACATGTGGGTCCTCTGGTTTAGGCCACATGTGCTGGGTTCCTCACCTTTCTATGATGTGACCGCACTGGTGTGAGGACACTCCTGCCTGGTTCCGATCCCCTTGGTGATGTGGGCCCTCTGGTGAGAGTCTGATCCTGATTGGGTTCCTCACGCTTCTGTGAGGTGGGCCCTCTGCTGCGAGGTCACTCCTGCCTGGCTGGCAAACGTTACCTTGGTGACGTGTGCCCTCAGTTGGGAGTTGGTGCCTGTTTGGAGTCTCCTCCCCTCGGTAATGAGGGCCCTCTGGCATCAGGCCCTAACTCCTGGCTCCCAAATTTTCTGATGTGCGCCCTGTGGTGCGAGTACACTCCTGGCAGGTTCCCAACCACATGGGAATGTGGGCCTTCAGCTCTGAGGTCCCAACGCCTGTGTTGCTCACAGTTTCATGATGAGGGCCCTCTGTTGTGAATTCACTCAGGCCTGGATCCCATAGCCTCCCTGCTCTTGGCCGCCTGCTGGGAGGTTCCAAGTGCGGGATTCCTTACCTTTGTTATTCTATAGGAACTCTGTTTTGAGGCTCCCCCTGCCTGCCTCACTCCCAGCCCCTTGGTGATGTGTGTCCTCTGATTTGAGGCTACGTGTGCTGGGTCCCTCGTCTTTCGCTGACGTGGCTCCACTGGTGAGAGGACACTCCTGCCTGGTTCTCATCCCCTTGGTGATGTGGGCCCTCTGGAGAGAGTCTGATCCTTGTTGGGTACCTCACACATTTGTGAGGTGGGCCCTCTGCTCTGAAGTCAGTCCTGCCTGGCTCGCACACCCTGATTTAGTGACGTCGGCCCTCGGGTAGCACTTGGAGCGTGCTGGGGCCTCCTCCCGTTGGTAATGAGGGCCCTCTGGCGTCAGGCCCTAACTGGTGGACTCCCCACATTTTCTGATGTGTGCCCACTGGTGCAATGACACTCCTGCCAGGTTCCCATCCCCATGGGGATGTGGGCCTTCTGCTCTGAGGTCCCAACGGCTGGGTTGATTACAGTGTCAGGATGTTGGCCCTCTGCTGTGAGTTTACTCTGGCATGGATCCTATGGCCTCGGTGATCTGGGCCACCTGCTTGGAGCTTCCAACTGCTGGATTCCTCACCTTTTTTATTCTATGGTCCCTGTGTTGTGAGACACCTCCTGCCTGCCTCACTCCGAGCCTCTTGGCGATGTGGGCACTCTGGTTTGAGGCCACATGTGCTGGTTTCCTCACCTTTCACAGATGTGGCCCCCCTTGTGTGAGGACACTCCTGCCTGGTTCCCATTACCTCGGAGATGTGTGCGCTCTGGTGAGTGTGATCCTGGTTGGGTTCCTCACACTTCTGTGAGGTGGGCCCTCTGCTGTGAGGTCACTCCTTCCTGGATGCACACATCGCCTTGGCCACATGGGCCCTGTGGTAGCAGTTGGAACGTGCTGGGAGCCTCCTCCCCTCGGTCATGAGGGCCCTCTGGCGTCAGGCTGTAACTGCTGGGTTCCCATATTTTCTGATACGTGCTAAGTGGTGCGAGGACACTCCTGCCAGGTTCCCATCCACATGGGGATGTGGGCCTTCTGCTCTGAGGTCCCAACAGCTGGGTTGCTCACAGTTTCATGCTGTGGGCTCTCTGCTGTGATTTCACTGCGGCCTGCGTACCATAGACTCGGTGCTCTGGGCCACCTGCTCGGAGGTTCCAACTGCTGGATTCCTCACCTTTTTTATTCTTTGGGCCCTCTTTTTTCAGCCTACTCCTGCGTGACTCACTGCGTGCCCCTTGGGGATGTGGATCCTCTGGTTCAGGCCACATGTGCTGGGTTTCTCTCATTTATATGATGTGGCCACACTGGTGGCAGTGTCAGGACACTCCTGCCTGTTTCCGATCCCCTAACACATGTGGACACTCTGGTGAGGGTCTTATCCTGGCTGGGTTCCTCGCCCTTCTGTGAGGTAGGCCCTTTGCTGTGACATCACTCCTGCCTTGCTGGCACACATCACCTTGGCGACATGGGCCCTCAGTTGCGAGTTGGTGCCTGCTGGGGATCTCCTCCCCTTGGTAATGAGGGCCCTCTGGCGTCAGGCCCTAACTCCTGGGCTCCCAAAATTTTCTGATGTGAGCCCAGTGATGCCAGGACACTCTTGTAAGGTTCCCATCCCCATGGGGATGTGTGCCTTCTGTTCTCTTGTCCCAACGCCTGGGTTGCTCACAGTTTCATGATGTTGGCTCCCTGGTGTTAATTCACACAGGCTTAGATCCCGTAGCCTCACTGCTCCTTGCCGCCTGCTGGGAGGTTCCAACTGCAGGATTCCTCACTTTTTATTCTATGGGCCTTCAGTTTTGAGGCTCCTCCAGCCTGTCTCACTCCCAGCCCCTTGGTGATGTGTGTCCTCATGTTTGAGGCCACGTGTGCTGGGTCCCTCTCCTTTCCATAATGTGGCCCCACTGGTGTGAGGACACTCCTGCCCAGCTCCCATCCACTTGGTGATGTGGGACCTCTGGTGAGAGTCTGATCCTGGCTGGGTTCCTCACCCTTTTGTGAGGTGGGCCCTCTCTGTGAGGTAATTCCTGCCTGGCTTGCTCCCTTTGCCTTGGTGACATCGGCCCTTTGGTGACAGTTGCAGCCTGCTGGGAACCTCCTCTCCTAAGTGTTCAGGGCCCTCTGGCGTCAGGCTCTAAGTGCTGGGCTCCCCACGTTTTCTGATGTGAGCCCAGTGATGCCACGACACTCCTGTACGGTTCCCATCCCCATGAAGATGTGTGCCTTCTGTTCTCTTGTCCCAACGCCTGGGTTGCTCACAGTTTCAGGATGTGGGCCCTCTGCTGTGAGTTCACTCCGGCCTGTATCCAATAGCGTCGGTGCTCTGGGCTGCCTGTTGGAGGTTGCAACTTTTGGTTTCCTTAATTTTTATTCTATTGGCCCTCTGTTGTGAGTCTCATCCTGCATGCCTCACTCCCAGCACCTTCGTGATGTGTGTCCCCTTGTTTGAGGCCACATGTGCTGGGTTCCTCACCTTTCGCTGATGTGGCCCCCCTGGTGTGATGACACTCCTTCCTGGTTCCCATCCACTTGGCGATGTGTGCCCTCTGGTGAGAGTCTGATCCTGATAGGGTTCCTCACACTTCTGTGAGGTGGGCGCTCTGCTCTGAGGTCACTCCTGCCTGGCTGGCACACCCCGCCTTGGTGACGTCGGCCCTTTGGTGGCAGTTGGAGCCTGCTGGGAGCTTCGTCCCGTCAGTCATGAGGGCCCTCTGGCGTCAGGCCATAACTGCTGGGCACCCACATTTTATGATACGTGCTAAGTGGTACGAGGACACTCCTGCCAAGTTCCCATCCCCATGGGGATGTGGGCCTCCTGCTCTGAGGTCCCAACGCCTGGGTTGCTCAGAGTTTCATGATGTGGGCCATCTGCTGTGAGTTCACTGTGGCCTGGATCACATAGACTCGTTGCTCTGGGCCACCTGCTGGGAGGTTCCAACTGCTGGATTCCTCACATTTTTTATTCTATGGGCCCTCTGTTTTGAGTCTCCTCCTGCATGCCTCACTGCCAGACCCCTTGTGATGTGTGTCCCCTTGTTTGAGGCCACATGTGCTGGGTTCCTCACCTTTCGCTGATGTGGCCCCACTGGTGTGAAGACACACTTGCCTAGTTCCCATCCCCTTGGTGATGTGGGCCCTCTGGTGAGAATCTGATCCTCGTTGGGGTCCTCACACTTCCGTGACGTGGGATCTCTGTGCTGAGGTCACTCCTGCCTGGCTGGCACACGTCACCTTGGCGACATGGGCCCTCAGTTGGGAGTTGGTGCCTGCTGGCGGTCTACTCCCCTTGGTAATGAGGTCACTCTGGCTTCAGGCCCTAACTCCTGGGATCCAAATTTTTCTGATGGTCGCCCAGTGGTTCTAGGACACTCCTGCCAGGTTCCCATCTCCATGGGCATGTGGGCCTTCTGTTCTGAGGTCCCAACGGCTGGGTTGCTCACAGTTTCATGATGTGGGCCCTCTGCTGTAAGTTCACTGCGGCCTGGATCCCATAGACTCTGTGCTCTTGGCCGCCTGCTGAGAGGTTCCAACTGCTGGATTCCTCACATTTTTTATTCTATGGGCCCTGTGTTGTGAGGCTACTCCTTCCTGCCTCACTCCAAGCCCCTTGGAGATGTTGGTCCTCTGGTTTAAGCCACATGTTCTGGGTTCCTCACCTTTCTATGATTTGGCCTCACTGGTGTGAGGCCACTCCTGCCTCGTTCCGATCCCCTTGGTTATGTGGGCCCTCTGGGGAGAGTCTTATACTGGCTGGGTTCCTCACACTTCTGTGACGTAGGCCCTCTGCTCAGAGGTCACTCCTGCCTGGCTGGCACACGTCACCTTGGCAACGTGTGCCCTCAGTTGGGAGTTGGTGCCTGCTGGGAGCCTCCTCCCCTCAGTAATGAGGGCCCTCTGGCGTCAGGCCCTAACTCCTGGGCTCCCAAAATTTTCTGATGTGTGCCCTGTGGTGTGAGTACACTCCTGCCAGGTTCCCAACCTCATGGGAATGTGGGCCTTCTGCTCTGTGGTCCCAAAGTCTGGGTTGCTCACAGTTTCATGATGAGGGCCCTCTGTTGTGAGTTCACCCCGGCCGGGATCCCATAGCCTCGCTGCACTTTGCCGCCTGGTGGGAGGTTCCAAATGCTGGATTCCTCACATTTTTTATTCTACGGGCCCTGTGTTGTGAGGCTACTCCTGCCTGCCTCACTCCGAGCCCCTTGGAGATGTGGGTCCTCTGGTTTAGGCCACATGTTCCGGGTTCCTCACCTTTCTATGATTTGGCCACACTGGTGTGAGGACACTCCTGCCTGGTTCCGATCCCCTTGGTGATGTGAGTCCTCTGGTGATAGTCTGATCCTGGATGGGTTCCTCACCCTTCTGTGAGGTGGGCCCTCTCTCTGAGGCAATTCCTGCCTGGCTGGCACAAGTTGCCTTGGTGAGCTCGGCCCTCTGGTGGCAGTTGGAGCCTGCTGGGAACCTCCTCTCCTACGTGATGAGGGCCCTCTGGCGTCAGGCTCTAACTGCTGGGCTCCCCACGTTTTCTGATGTGAGCCCAGTGATGCCAGGACACTCTTGTAAGGTTCCCATCCCCATGGGGATGTGTGCCTTCTGTTCTCTTGTCCCAACGCCTGGGTTCCTCACAGTTTCATGATGTTGGCTCCCTGGTGTTAGTTCACCAGGCTTAGATCCCATAGCCTCTGTGCTCTGGGCTGCCTGCTGGGAGGTTCCAACTGCAGGATCCCTCACCATTTTTATACTTCTGTCCCTGTGTTGTGAGGCTCCTCCTGCCTGCCTCACTGCGAGCCCCTTGTTGATGTAGGTCCTCTGGTTTGAGGCCACATGTGCCGGTTGCCTCACCTTTTAGTGATGTGGCCCCACTGGTGTGAGGACACTCCTGCCTGGTTCCCATCCCCTTGGTGATGTGGGCCCTCTGGTGAGAGTCTGATCCTGATGGGGTTCCTCACGCTTCTGTGAGGTGGGCCCTCTGCTCTGAGGTCACTCCTGCCTGGCTTGCACACACCTCCATGGCGACGTTGGCACTCTGGTGACAGTTGGAGCCTGCTGAGAGCCTCCTTCCCTCGGTGATGAGGGCCTTCTGGCGTCAGGCCCTAACTGCTGGGTACCCACATATTCTGATACATGCTAAGTGGTGTGAGGACACTCCTGCCAGGTTCCCATCCCTATTGGGATGTGGGCCTTGTGCTCTGAGGTCCCAACGTCTGGGTTGCTCACAGTTTCATGATGTGGCCCTCTGCTCTGTGTTCACTGTGGTCTGGATCCCATAGTCTCGGTGCTCTGGGCTCCCTGCTGGCAGGTTCCTACTGCTGGTTTCCTCACCATTTTTATTCTATGGGCCCTGTGTTGTGTGGCTACTCCTGCCTACCTCACTCCGAGGCCATTGGACATGTGGGTCCTCTGGTTTAGGCCACATGTGCCGGTTGCCTCACCTTTCTATGATGTGACCGCACTGGTGTGAGGACACTCCTGCCTGGTTCCGATCCCCTTGGTGATGTGGGCCCTCTGGTGAGAGTCTTATCCTGGCTTGGTTGCTCACCCTTCTGTGAGGTAGGCCCTCTGCTGCGAGGTCACTCCTGCCTGGCTGGCAAACGTTACCTTGGTGACGTGTGCCCTCAGTTGGGAGTTGGTGCCTGTTTGGAGTCTCCTCCCCTCGGTAATGAGGGCCCTCTGGCATCAGGCCCTAACTCCTGGCTCCCAAATTTTCTGATGTGCGCCCTGTGGTGCGAGTACACTCCTGGCAGGTTCCCAACCACATGGGAATGTGGGCCTTCAGCTCTGAGGTCCCAACGCCTGTGTTGCTCACAGTTTCATGATGAGGGCCCTCTGTTGTGAATTCACTCAGGCCTGGATCCCATAGCCTCCCTGCTCTTGGCCGCCTGCTGGGAGGTTCCAACTGCGGGATTCCTTACCTTTGTTATTCTATAGGAACTCTGTTTTGAGGCTCCCCCTGCCTGCCTCACTCCCAGCCCCTTGGTGATGTGTGTCCTCTGATTTGAGGCTACGTGTGCTGGGTCCCTCGTCTTTCGCTGACGTGGCTCCACTGGTGAGAGGACACTCCTGCCTGGTTCTCATCCCCTTGGTGATGTGGGCCCTCTGGAGAGAGTCTGATCCTTGTTGGGTACCTCACACATTTGTGAGGTGGGCCCTCTGCTCTGAAGTCAGTCCTGCCTGGCTCGCACACCCTGATTTAGTGACGTCGGCCCTCGGGTAGCACTTGGAGCGTGCTGGGGCCTCCTCCCGTTGGTAATGAGGGCCCTCTGGCGTCAGGCCCTAACTGGTGGACTCCCCACATTTTCTGATGTGTGCCCACTGGTGCAATGACACTCCTGCCAGGTTCCCATCCCCATGGGGATGTGGGCCTTCTGCTCTGAGGTCCCAACGGCTGGGTTGATTACAGTGTCAGGATGTTGGCCCTCTGCTGTGAGTTTACTCTGGCATGGATCCTATGGCCTCGGTGATCTGGGCCACCTGCTTGGAGCTTCCAACTGCTGGATTCCTCACCTTTTTTATTCTATGGTCCCTGTGTTGTGAGACACCTCCTGCCTGCCTCACTCCGAGCCTCTTGGCGATGTGGGCACTCTGGTTTGAGGCCACATGTGCTGGTTTCCTCACCTTTCACAGATGTGGCCCCCCTTGTGTGAGGACACTCCTGCCTGGTTCCCATTACCTCGGAGATGTGTGCGCTCTGGTGAGTGTGATCCTGGTTGGGTTCCTCACACTTCTGTGAGGTGGGCCCTCTGCTGTGAGGTCACTCCTTCCTGGATGCACACATCGCCTTGGCCACATGGACCCTGTGGTAGCAGTTGGAACCTGCTGGGAGCCTCCTCCCCTCGGTCATGAGGGCCCTCTGGCGTCAGGCTGTAACTGCTGGGTTCCCATATTTTCTGATACGTGCTAAGTGGTGCGAGGACACTCCTGCCAGGTTCCCATCCACATGGGGATGTGGGCCTTCTGCTCTGAGGTCCCAACAGCTGGGTTGCTCACAGTTTCATGCTGTGGGCTCTCTGCTGTGATTTCACTGCGGCCTGCGTACCATAGACTCGGTGCTCTGGGCCACCTGCTCGGAGGTTCCAACTGCTGGATTCCTCACCTTTTTTATTCTTTGGGCCCTCTTTTTTCAGCCTACTCCTGCGTGACTCACTGCGTGCCCCTTGGGGATGTGGATCCTCTGGTTCAGGCCACATGTGCTGGGTTTCTCTCATTTATATGATGTGGCCACACTGGTGGCAGTGTCAGGACACTCCTGCCTGTTTCCGATCCCCTAACACATGTGGACACTCTGGTGAGGGTCTTATCCTGGCTGGGTTCCTCGCCCTTCTGTGAGGTAGGCCCTTTGCTGTGACATCACTCCTGCCTTGCTGGCACACATCACCTTGGCGACATGGGCCCTCAGTTGCGAGTTGGTGCCTGCTGGGGATCTCCTCCCCTTGGTAATGAGGGCCCTCTGGCGTCAGGCCCTAACTCCTGGGCTCCCAAAATTTTCTGATGTGAGCCCAGTGATGCCAGGACACTCTTGTAAGGTTCCCATCCCCATGGGGATGTGTGCCTTCTGTTCTCTTGTCCCAACGCCTGGGTTGCTCACAGTTTCATGATGTTGGCTCCCTGGTGTTAATTCACACAGGCTTAGATCCCGTAGCCTCACTGCTCCTTGCCGCCTGCTGGGAGGTTCCAACTGCAGGATTCCTCACTTTTTATTCTATGGGCCTTCAGTTTTGAGGCTCCTCCAGCCTGTCTCACTCCCAGCCCCTTGGTGATGTGTGTCCTCATGTTTGAGGCCACGTGTGCTGGGTCCCTCTCCTTTCCATAATGTGGCCCCACTGGTGTGAGGACACTCCTGCCCAGCTCCCATCCACTTGGTGATGTGGGACCTCTGGTGAGAGTCTGATCCTGGCTGGGTTCCTCACCCTTTTGTGAGGTGGGCCCTCTCTGTGAGGTAATTCCTGCCTGGCTTGCTCCCTTTGCCTTGGTGACATCGGCCCTTTGGTGACAGTTGCAGCCTGCTGGGAACCTCCTCTCCTAAGTGTTCAGGGCCCTCTGGCGTCAGGCCCTAACTGGTGGACTCCCCACATTTTCTGATGTGTGCCCACTGGTGCAATGACACTCCTGCCAGGTTCCCATCCCCATGGGGATGTGGGCCTTCTGCTCTGAGGTCCCAACGGCTGGGTTGATTACAGTGTCAGGATGTTGGCCCTCTGCTGTGAGTTTACTCTGGCATGGATCCTATGGCCTCGGTGATCTGGGCCACCTGCTTGGAGCTTCCAACTGCTGGATTCCTCACCTTTTTTATTCTATGGTCCCTGTGTTGTGAGACACCTCCTGCCTGCCTCACTCCGAGCCTCTTGGCGATGTGGGCACTCTGGTTTGAGGCCACATGTGCTGGTTTCCTCACCTTTCACAGATGTGGCCCCCCTTGTGTGAGGACACTCCTGCCTGGTTCCCATTACCTCGGAGATGTGTGCGCTCTGGTGAGTGTGATCCTGGTTGGGTTCCTCACACTTCTGTGAGGTGGGCCCTCTGCTGTGAGGTCACTCCTTCCTGGATGCACACATCGCCTTGGCCACATGGGCCCTGTGGTAGCAGTTGGAACGTGCTGGGAGCCTCCTCCCCTCGGTCATGAGGGCCCTCTGGCGTCAGGCTGTAACTGCTGGGTTCCCATATTTTCTGATACGTGCTAAGTGGTGCGAGGACACTCCTGCCAGGTTCCCATCCACATGGGGATGTGGGCCTTCTGCTCTGAGGTCCCAACAGCTGGGTTGCTCACAGTTTCATGCTGTGGGCTCTCTGCTGTGATTTCACTGCGGCCTGCGTACCATAGACTCGGTGCTCTGGGCCACCTGCTCGGAGGTTCCAACTGCTGGATTCCTCACCTTTTTTATTCTTTGGGCCCTCTTTTTTCAGCCTACTCCTGCGTGACTCACTGCGTGCCCCTTGGGGATGTGGATCCTCTGGTTCAGGCCACATGTGCTGGGTTTCTCTCATTTATATGATGTGGCCACACTGGTGGCAGTGTCAGGACACTCCTGCCTGTTTCCGATCCCCTAACACATGTGGACACTCTGGTGAGGGTCTTATCCTGGCTGGGTTCCTCGCCCTTCTGTGAGGTAGGCCCTTTGCTGTGACATCACTCCTGCCTTGCTGGCACACATCACCTTGGCGACATGGGCCCTCAGTTGCGAGTTGGTGCCTGCTGGGGATCTCCTCCCCTTGGTAATGAGGGCCCTCTGGCGTCAGGCCCTAACTCCTGGGCTCCCAAAATTTTCTGATGTGAGCCCAGTGATGCCAGGACACTCTTGTAAGGTTCCCATCCCCATGGGGATGTGTGCCTTCTGTTCTCTTGTCCCAACGCCTGGGTTGCTCACAGTTTCATGATGTTGGCTCCCTGGTGTTAATTCACACAGGCTTAGATCCCGTAGCCTCACTGCTCCTTGCCGCCTGCTGGGAGGTTCCAACTGCAGGATTCCTCACTTTTTATTCTATGGGCCTTCAGTTTTGAGGCTCCTCCAGCCTGTCTCACTCCCAGCCCCTTGGTGATGTGTGTCCTCATGTTTGAGGCCACGTGTGCTGGGTCCCTCTCCTTTCCATAATGTGGCCCCACTGGTGTGAGGACACTCCTGCCCAGCTCCCATCCACTTGGTGATGTGGGACCTCTGGTGAGAGTCTGATCCTGGCTGGGTTCCTCACCCTTTTGTGAGGTGGGCCCTCTCTGTGAGGTAATTCCTGCCTGGCTTGCTCCCTTTGCCTTGGTGACATCGGCCCTTTGGTGGCAGTTGCAGCCTGCTGGGAACCTCCTCTCCTAAGTGTTCAGGGCCCTCTGGCGTCAGGCTCTAAGTGCTGGGCTCCCCACGTTTTCTGATGTGAGCCCAGTGATGCCACGACACTCCTGTACGGTTCCCATCCCCATGAAGATGTGTGCCTTCTGTTCTCTTGTCCCAACGCCTGGGTTGCTCACAGTTTCAGGATGTGGGCCCTCTGCTGTGAGTTCACTCCGGCCTGTATCCAATAGCGTCGGTGCTCTGGGCTGCCTGCTTGGAGGTTGCAACTTTTGGTTTCCTTAATTTTTATTCTATTGGCCCTCTGTTGTGAGTCTCATCCTGCATGCCTCACTCCCAGCACCTTCGTGATGTGTGTCCCCTTGTTTGAGGCCACATGTGCTGGGTTCCTCACCTTTCGCTGATGTGGCCCCCCTGGTGTGATGACACTCCTTCCTGGTTCCCATCCACTTGGCGATGTGTGCCCTCTGGTGAGAGTCTGATCCTGATAGGGTTCCTCACACTTCTGTGAGGTGGGCGCTCTGCTCTGAGGTCACTCCTGCCTGGCTGGCACACCCCGCCTTGGTGACGTCGGCCCTTTGGTGGCAGTTGGAGCCTGCTGGGAGCTTCCTCCCGTCAGTCATGAGGGCCCTCTGGCGTCAGGCCATAACTGCTGGGCACCCACATTTTATGATACGTGCTAAGTGGTACGAGGACACTCCTGCCAAGTTCCCATCCCCATGGGGATGTGGGCCTCCTGCTCTGAGGTCCCAACGCCTGGGTTGCTCAGAGTTTCATGATGTGGGCCATCTGCTGTGAGTTCACTGTGGCCTGGATCACATAGACTCGGTGCTCTGGGCCGCCTGCTGGGAGGTTCCAACTGCTGGATTCCTCACATTTTTTATTCTATGGGCCCTCTGTTTTGAGTCTCCTCCTGCATGCCTCACTGCCAGACCCCTTGTGATGTGTGTCCCCTTGTTTGAGGCCACATGTGCTGGGTTCCTCCACTTTCGCTGATGTGGCCCCACTGGTGTGAAGACACACTTGCCTAGTTCCCATCCCCTTGGTGATGTGGGCCCTCTGGTGAGAATCTGATCCTCGTTGGGGTCCTCACACTTCCGTGACGTGGGATCTCTGTGCTGAGGTCACTCCTGCCTGGCTGGCACACGTCACCTTGGCGACATGGGCCCTCAGTTGGGAGTTGGTGCCTGCTGGCGGTCTACTCCCCTTGGTAATGAGGTCACTCTGGCTTCAGGCCCTAACTCCTGGGATCCAAATTTTTCTGATGGTCGCCCAGTGGTTCTAGGACACTCCTGCCAGGTTCCCATCTCCATGGGCATGTGGGCCTTCTGTTCTGAGGTCCCAACGGCTGGGTTGCTCACAGTTTCATGATGTGGGCCCTCTGCTGTAAGTTCACTGCGGCCTGGATCCCATAGACTCTGTGCTCTTGGCCGCCTGCTGAGAGGTTCCAACTGCTGGATTCCTCACATTTTTTATTCTATGGGCCCTCTGTTTTGAGTCTCCTCCTGCATGCCTCACTGCCAGACCCCTTGTGATGTGTGTCCCCTTGTTTGAGGCCACATGTGCTGGGTTCCTCCACTTTCGCTGATGTGGCCCCACTGGTGTGAAGACACACTTGCCTAGTTCCCATCCCCTTGGTGATGTGGGCCCTCTGGTGAGAATCTGATCCTCGTTGGGGTCCTCACACTTCCGTGACGTGGGATCTCTGTGCTGAGGTCACTCCTGCCTGGCTGGCACACGTCACCTTGGCGACATGGGCCCTCAGTTGGGAGTTGGTGCCTGCTGGCGGTCTACTCCCCTTGGTAATGAGGTCACTCTGGCTTCAGGCCCTAACTCCTGGGATCCAAATTTTTCTGATGGTCGCCCAGTGGTTCTAGGACACTCCTGCCAGGTTCCCATCTCCATGGGCATGTGGGCCTTCTGTTCTGAGGTCCCAACGGCTGGGTTGCTCACAGTTTCATGATGTGGGCCCTCTGCTGTAAGTTCACTGCGGCCTGGATCCCATAGACTCTGTGCTCTTGGCCGCCTGCTGAGAGGTTCCAACTGCTGGATTCCTCACATTTTTTATTCTATGGGCCCTGTGTTGTGAGGCTACTCCTTCCTGCCTCACTCCAAGCCCCTTGGAGATGTTGGTCCTCTGGTTTAAGCCACATGTTCTGGGTTCCTCACCTTTCTATGATTTGGCCTCACTGGTGTGAGGCCACTCCTGCCTCGTTCCGATCCCCTTGGTTATGTGGGCCCTCTGGGGAGAGTCTTATACTGGCTGGGTTCCTCACACTTCTGTGACGTAGGCCCTCTGCTCAGAGGTCACTCCTGCCTGGCTGGCACACGTCACCTTGGCAACGTGTGCCCTCAGTTGGGAGTTGGTGCCTGCTGGGAGCCTCCTCCCCTCAGTAATGAGGGCCCTCTGGCGTCAGGCCCTAACTCCTGGGCTCCCAAAATTTTCTGATGTGTGCCCTGTGGTGTGAGTACACTCCTGCCAGGTTCCCAACCTCATGGGAATGTGGGCCTTCTGCTCTGTGGTCCCAAAGTCTGGGTTGCTCACAGTTTCATGATGAGGGCCCTCTGTTGTGAGTTCACCCCGGCCGGGATCCCATAGCCTCGCTGCACTTTGCCGCCTGGTGGGAGGTTCCAAATGCTGGATTCCTCACATTTTTTATTCTACGGGCCCTGTGTTGTGAGGCTACTCCTGCCTGCCTCACTCCGAGCCCCTTGGAGATGTGGGTCCTCTGGTTTAGGCCACATGTTCCGGGTTCCTCACCTTTCTATGATTTGGCCACACTGGTGTGAGGACACTCCTGCCTGGTTCCGATCCCCTTGGTGATGTGAGTCCTCTGGTGATAGTCTGATCCTGGATGGGTTCCTCACCCTTCTGTGAGGTGGGCCCTCTCTCTGAGGCAATTCCTGCCTGGCTGGCACAAGTTGCCTTGGTGAGCTCGGCCCTCTGGTGGCAGTTGGAGCCTGCTGGGAACCTCCTCTCCTACGTGATGAGGGCCCTCTGGCGTCAGGCTCTAACTGCTGGGCTCCCCACGTTTTCTGATGTGAGCCCAGTGATGCCAGGACACTCTTGTAAGGTTCCCATCCCCATGGGGATGTGTGCCTTCTGTTCTCTTGTCCCAACGCCTGGGTTCCTCACAGTTTCATGATGTTGGCTCCCTGGTGTTAGTTCACCAGGCTTAGATCCCATAGCCTCTGTGCTCTGGGCTGCCTGCTGGGAGGTTCCAACTGCAGGATCCCTCACCATTTTTATACTTCTGTCCCTGTGTTGTGAGGCTCCTCCTGCCTGCCTCACTGCGAGCCCCTTGTTGATGTAGGTCCTCTGGTTTGAGGCCACATGTGCCGGTTGCCTCACCTTTTAGTGATGTGGCCCCACTGGTGTGAGGACACTCCTGCCTGGTTCCCATCCCCTTGGTGATGTGGGCCCTCTGGTGAGAGTCTGATCCTGATGGGGTTCCTCACGCTTCTGTGAGGTGGGCCCTCTGCTCTGAGGTCACTCCTGCCTGGCTTGCACACACCTCCATGGCGACGTTGGCACTCTGGTGACAGTTGGAGCCTGCTGAGAGCCTCCTTCCCTCGGTGATGAGGGCCTTCTGGCGTCAGGCCCTAACTGCTGGGTACCCACATATTCTGATACATGCTAAGTGGTGTGAGGACACTCCTGCCAGGTTCCCATCCCTATTGGGATGTGGGCCTTGTGCTCTGAGGTCCCAACGTCTGGGTTGCTCACAGTTTCATGATGTGGCCCTCTGCTCTGTGTTCACTGTGGTCTGGATCCCATAGTCTCGGTGCTCTGGGCTCCCTGCTGGCAGGTTCCTACTGCTGGTTTCCTCACCATTTTTATTCTATGGGCCCTGTGTTGTGTGGCTACTCCTGCCTACCTCACTCCGAGGCCATTGGACATGTGGGTCCTCTGGTTTAGGCCACATGTGCTGGGTTCCTCACCTTTCTATGATGTGACCGCACTGGTGTGAGGACACTCCTGCCTGGTTCCGATCCCCTTGGTGATGTGGGCCCTCTGGTGAGAGTCTTATCCTGGCTTGGTTGCTCACCCTTCTGTGAGGTAGGCCCTCTGCTGCGAGGTCACTCCTGCCTGGCTGGCAAACGTTACCTTGGTGACGTGTGCCCTCAGTTGGGAGTTGGTGCCTGTTTGGAGTCTCCTCCCCTCGGTAATGAGGGCCCTCTGGCATCAGGCCCTAACTCCTGGCTCCCAAATTTTCTGATGTGCGCCCTGTGGTGCGAGTACACTCCTGGCAGGTTCCCAACCACATGGGAATGTGGGCCTTCAGCTCTGAGGTCCCAACGCCTGTGTTGCTCACAGTTTCATGATGAGGGCCCTCTGTTGTGAATTCACTCAGGCCTGGATCCCATAGCCTCCCTGCTCTTGGCCGCCTGCTGGGAGGTTCCAACTGCGGGATTCCTTACCTTTGTTATTCTATAGGAACTCTGTTTTGAGGCTCCCCCTGCCTGCCTCACTCCCAGCCCCTTGGTGATGTGTGTCCTCTGATTTGAGGCTACGTGTGCTGGGTCCCTCGTCTTTCGCTGACGTGGCTCCACTGGTGAGAGGACACTCCTGCCTGGTTCTCATCCCCTTGGTGATGTGGGCCCTCTGGAGAGAGTCTGATCCTTGTTGGGTACCTCACACATTTGTGAGGTGGGCCCTCTGCTCTGAAGTCAGTCCTGCCTGGCTCGCACACCCTGATTTAGTGACGTCGGCCCTCGGGTAGCACTTGGAGCGTGCTGGGGCCTCCTCCCGTTGGTAATGAGGGCCCTCTGGCGTCAGGCCCTAACTGGTGGACTCCCCACATTTTCTGATGTGTGCCCACTGGTGCAATGACACTCCTGCCAGGTTCCCATCCCCATGGGGATGTGGGCCTTCTGCTCTGAGGTCCCAACGGCTGGGTTGATTACAGTGTCAGGATGTTGGCCCTCTGCTGTGAGTTTACTCTGGCATGGATCCTATGGCCTCGGTGATCTGGGCCACCTGCTTGGAGCTTCCAACTGCTGGATTCCTCACCTTTTTTATTCTATGGTCCCTGTGTTGTGAGACACCTCCTGCCTGCCTCACTCCGAGCCTCTTGGCGATGTGGGCACTCTGGTTTGAGGCCACATGTGCTGGTTTCCTCACCTTTCACAGATGTGGCCCCCCTTGTGTGAGGACACTCCTGCCTGGTTCCCATTACCTCGGAGATGTGTGCGCTCTGGTGAGTGTGATCCTGGTTGGGTTCCTCACACTTCTGTGAGGTGGGCCCTCTGCTGTGAGGTCACTCCTTCCTGGATGCACACATCGCCTTGGCCACATGGGCCCTGTGGTAGCAGTTGGAACGTGCTGGGAGCCTCCTCCCCTCGGTCATGAGGGCCCTCTGGCGTCAGGCTGTAACTGCTGGGTTCCCATATTTTCTGATACGTGCTAAGTGGTGCGAGGACACTCCTGCCAGGTTCCCATCCACATGGGGATGTGGGCCTTCTGCTCTGAGGTCCCAACAGCTGGGTTGCTCACAGTTTCATGCTGTGGGCTCTCTGCTGTGATTTCACTGCGGCCTGCGTACCATAGACTCGGTGCTCTGGGCCACCTGCTCGGAGGTTCCAACTGCTGGATTCCTCACCTTTTTTATTCTTTGGGCCCTCTTTTTTCAGCCTACTCCTGCGTGACTCACTGCGTGCCCCTTGGGGATGTGGATCCTCTGGTTCAGGCCACATGTGCTGGGTTTCTCTCATTTATATGATGTGGCCACACTGGTGGCAGTGTCAGGACACTCCTGCCTGTTTCCGATCCCCTAACACATGTGGACACTCTGGTGAGGGTCTTATCCTGGCTGGGTTCCTCGCCCTTCTGTGAGGTAGGCCCTTTGCTGTGACATCACTCCTGCCTTGCTGGCACACATCACCTTGGCGACATGGGCCCTCAGTTGCGAGTTGGTGCCTGCTGGGGATCTCCTCCCCTTGGTAATGAGGGCCCTCTGGCGTCAGGCCCTAACTCCTGGGCTCCCAAAATTTTCTGATGTGAGCCCAGTGATGCCAGGACACTCTTGTAAGGTTCCCATCCCCATGGGGATGTGTGCCTTCTGTTCTCTTGTCCCAACGCCTGGGTTGCTCACAGTTTCATGATGTTGGCTCCCTGGTGTTAATTCACACAGGCTTAGATCCCGTAGCCTCACTGCTCCTTGCCGCCTGCTGGGAGGTTCCAACTGCAGGATTCCTCACTTTTTATTCTATGGGCCTTCAGTTTTGAGGCTCCTCCAGCCTGTCTCACTCCCAGCCCCTTGGTGATGTGTGTCCTCATGTTTGAGGCCACGTGTGCTGGGTCCCTCTCCTTTCCATAATGTGGCCCCACTGGTGTGAGGACACTCCTGCCCAGCTCCCATCCACTTGGTGATGTGGGACCTCTGGTGAGAGTCTGATCCTGGCTGGGTTCCTCACCCTTTTGTGAGGTGGGCCCTCTCTGTGAGGTAATTCCTGCCTGGCTTGCTCCCTTTGCCTTGGTGACATCGGCCCTTTGGTGGCAGTTGCAGCCTGCTGGGAACCTCCTCTCCTAAGTGTTCAGGGCCCTCTGGCGTCAGGCTCTAAGTGCTGGGCTCCCCACGTTTTCTGATGTGAGCCCAGTGATGCCACGACACTCCTGTACGGTTCCCATCCCCATGAAGATGTGTGCCTTCTGTTCTCTTGTCCCAACGCCTGGGTTGCTCACAGTTTCAGGATGTGGGCCCTCTGCTGTGAGTTCACTCCGGCCTGTATCCAATAGCGTCGGTGCTCTGGGCTGCCTGCTTGGAGGTTGCAACTTTTGGTTTCCTTAATTTTTATTCTATTGGCCCTCTGTTGTGAGTCTCATCCTGCATGCCTCACTCCCAGCACCTTCGTGATGTGTGTCCCCTTGTTTGAGGCCACATGTGCTGGGTTCCTCACCTTTCGCTGATGTGGCCCCCCTGGTGTGATGACACTCCTTCCTGGTTCCCATCCACTTGGCGATGTGTGCCCTCTGGTGAGAGTCTGATCCTGATAGGGTTCCTCACACTTCTGTGAGGTGGGCGCTCTGCTCTGAGGTCACTCCTGCCTGGCTGGCACACCCCGCCTTGGTGACGTCGGCCCTTTGGTGGCAGTTGGAGCCTGCTGGGAGCTTCCTCCCGTCAGTCATGAGGGCCCTCTGGCGTCAGGCCATAACTGCTGGGCACCCACATTTTATGATACGTGCTAAGTGGTACGAGGACACTCCTGCCAAGTTCCCATCCCCATGGGGATGTGGGCCTCCTGCTCTGAGGTCCCAACGCCTGGGTTGCTCAGAGTTTCATGATGTGGGCCATCTGCTGTGAGTTCACTGTGGCCTGGATCACATAGACTCGGTGCTCTGGGCCGCCTGCTGGGAGGTTCCAACTGCTGGATTCCTCACATTTTTTATTCTATGGGCCCTCTGTTTTGAGTCTCCTCCTGCATGCCTCACTGCCAGACCCCTTGTGATGTGTGTCCCCTTGTTTGAGGCCACATGTGCTGGGTTCCTCACCTTTCGCTGATGTGGCCCCACTGGTGTGAAGACACACTTGCCTAGTTCCCATCCCCTTGGTGATGTGGGCCCTCTGGTGAGAATCTGATCCTCGTTGGGGTCCTCACACTTCCGTGACGTGGGATCTCTGTGCTGAGGTCACTCCTGCCTGGCTGGCACACGTCACCTTGGCGACATGGGCCCTCAGTTGGGAGTTGGTGCCTGCTGGCGGTCTACTCCCCTTGGTAATGAGGTCACTCTGGCTTCAGGCCCTAACTCCTGGGATCCAAATTTTTCTGATGGTCGCCCAGTGGTTCTAGGACACTCCTGCCAGGTTCCCATCTCCATGGGCATGTGGGCCTTCTGTTCTGAGGTCCCAACGGCTGGGTTGCTCACAGTTTCATGATGTGGGCCCTCTGCTGTAAGTTCACTGCGGCCTGGATCCCATAGACTCTGTGCTCTTGGCCGCCTGCTGAGAGGTTCCAACTGCTGGATTCCTCACATTTTTTATTCTATGGGCCCTGTGTTGTGAGGCTACTCCTTCCTGCCTCACTCCAAGCCCCTTGGAGATGTTGGTCCTCTGGTTTAAGCCACATGTTCTGGGTTCCTCACCTTTCTATGATTTGGCCTCACTGGTGTGAGGCCACTCCTGCCTCGTTCCGATCCCCTTGGTTATGTGGGCCCTCTGGGGAGAGTCTTATACTGGCTGGGTTCCTCACACTTCTGTGACGTAGGCCCTCTGCTCAGAGGTCACTCCTGCCTGGCTGGCACACGTCACCTTGGCAACGTGTGCCCTCAGTTGGGAGTTGGTGCCTGCTGGGAGCCTCCTCCCCTCAGTAATGAGGGCCCTCTGGCGTCAGGCCCTAACTCCTGGGCTCCCAAAATTTTCTGATGTGTGCCCTGTGGTGTGAGTACACTCCTGCCAGGTTCCCAACCTCATGGGAATGTGGGCCTTCTGCTCTGTGGTCCCAAAGTCTGGGTTGCTCACAGTTTCATGATGAGGGCCCTCTGTTGTGAGTTCACACCGGCCGGGATCCCATAGCCTCGCTGCACTTTGCCGCCTGGTGGGAGGTTCCAAATGCTGGATTCCTCACATTTTTTATTCTACGGGCCCTGTGTTGTGAGGCTACTCCTGCCTGCCTCACTCCGAGCCCCTTGGAGATGTGGGTCCTCTGGTTTAGGCCACATGTTCCGGGTTCCTCACCTTTCTATGATTTGGCCACACTGGTGTGAGGACACTCCTGCCTGGTTCCGATCCCCTTGGTGATGTGAGTCCTCTGGTGATAGTCTGATCCTGGATGGGTTCCTCACCCTTCTGTGAGGTGGGCCCTCTCTCTGAGGCAATTCCTGCCTGGCTGGCACAAGTTGCCTTGGTGAGCTCGGCCCTCTGGTGGCAGTTGGAGCCTGCTGGGAACCTCCTCTCCTACGTGATGAGGGCCCTCTGGCGTCAGGCTCTAACTGCTGGGCTCCCCACGTTTTCTGATGTGAGCCCAGTGATGCCAGGACACTCTTGTAAGGTTCCCATCCCCATGGGGATGTGTGCCTTCTGTTCTCTTGTCCCAACGCCTGGGTTACTCACAGTTTCATGATGTTGGCTCCCTGGTGTTAGTTCACCAGGCTTAGATCCCATAGCCTCTGTGCTCTGGGCTGCCTGCTGGGAGGTTCCAACTGCAGGATCCCTCACCATTTTTATACTTCTGTCCCTGTGTTGTGAGGCTCCTCCTGCCTGCCTCACTGCGAGCCCCTTGTTGATGTAGGTCCTCTGGTTTGAGGCCACATGTGCCGGTTGCCTCACCTTTTAGTGATGTGGCCCCACTGGTGTGAGGACACTCCTGCCTGGTTCCCATCCCCTTGGTGATGTGGGCCCTCTGGTGAGAGTCTTATCCTGGCTTGGTTGCTCACCCTTCTGTGAGGTAGGCCCTCTGCTGCGAGGTCACTCCTGCCTGGCTGGCAAACGTTACCTTGGTGACGTGTGCCCTCAGTTGGGAGTTGGTGCCTATTTGGAGTCTCCTCCCCTCGGTAATGAGGGCCCTCTGGCATCAGACCCTAACTCCTGGCTCCCAAATTTTCTGATGTGCGCCCTGTGGTGCGAGTACACTCCTGGCAGGTTCCCAACCACATGGGAATGTGGGCCTTCAGCTCTGAGGTCCCAACGCCTGTGTTGCTCACAGTTTCATGATGAGGGCCCTCTGTTGTGAATTCACTCAGGCCTGGATCCCATAGCCTCCCTGCTCTTGGCCGCCTGCTGGGAGGTTCCAAGTGCGGGATTCCTTACCTTTGTTATTCTATAGGAACTCTGTTTTGAGGCTCCCCCTGCCTGCCTCACTCCCAGCCCCTTGGTGATGTGTGTCCTCTGATTTGAGGCTACGTGTGCTGGGTCCCTCGTCTTTCGCTGACGTGGCTCCACTGGTGAGAGGACACTCCTGCCTGGTTCTCATCCCCTTGGTGATGTGGGCCCTCTGGAGAGAGTCTGATCCTTGTTGGGTACCTCACACATTTGTGAGGTGGGCCCTCTGCTCTGAAGTCAGTCCTGCCTGGCTCGCACACCCTGATTTAGTGACGTCGGCCCTCGGGTAGCACTTGGAGCGTGCTGGGGCCTCCTCCCGTTGGTAATGAGGGCCCTCTGGCGTCAGGCCCTAACTGGTGGACTCCCCACATTTTCTGATGTGTGCCCACTGGTGCAATGACACTCCTGCCAGGTTCCCATCCCCATGGGGATGTGGGCCTTCTGCTCTGAGGTCCCAACGGCTGGGTTGATTACAGTGTCAGGATGTTGGCCCTCTGCTGTGAGTTTACTCTGGCATGGATCCTATGGCCTCGGTGATCTGGGCCACCTGCTTGGAGCTTCCAACTGCTGGATTCCTCACCTTTTTTATTCTATGGTCCCTGTGTTGTGAGACACCTCCTGCCTGCCTCACTCCGAGCCTCTTGGCGATGTGGGCACTCTGGTTTGAGGCCACATGTGCTGGTTTCCTCACCTTTCACAGATGTGGCCCCCCTTGTGTGAGGACACTCCTGCCTGGTTCCCATTACCTCGGAGATGTGTGCGCTCTGGTGAGTGTGATCCTGGTTGGGTTCCTCACACTTCTGTGAGGTGGGCCCTCTGCTGTGAGGTCACTCCTTCCTGGATGCACACATCGCCTTGGCCACATGGGCCCTGTGGTAGCAGTTGGAACGTGCTGGGAGCCTCCTCCCCTCGGTCATGAGGGCCCTCTGGCGTCAGGCTGTAACTGCTGGGTTCCCATATTTTCTGATACGTGCTAAGTGGTGCGAGGACACTCCTGCCAGGTTCCCATCCACATGGGGATGTGGGCCTTCTGCTCTGAGGTCCCAACAGCTGGGTTGCTCACAGTTTCATGCTGTGGGCTCTCTGCTGTGATTTCACTGCGGCCTGCGTACCATAGACTCGGTGCTCTGGGCCACCTGCTCGGAGGTTCCAACTGCTGGATTCCTCACCTTTTTTATTCTTTGGGCCCTCTTTTTTCAGCCTACTCCTGCGTGACTCACTGCGTGCCCCTTGGGGATGTGGATCCTCTGGTTCAGGCCACATGTGCTGGGTTTCTCTCATTTATATGATGTGGCCACACTGGTGGCAGTGTCAGGACACTCCTGCCTGTTTCCGATCCCCTAACACATGTGGACACTCTGGTGAGGGTCTTATCCTGGCTGGGTTCCTCGCCCTTCTGTGAGGTAGGCCCTTTGCTGTGACATCACTCCTGCCTTGCTGGCACACATCACCTTGGCGACATGGGCCCTCAGTTGCGAGTTGGTGCCTGCTGGGGATCTCCTCCCCTTGGTAATGAGGGCCCTCTGGCGTCAGGCCCTAACTCCTGGGCTCCCAAAATTTTCTGATGTGAGCCCAGTGATGCCAGGACACTCTTGTAAGGTTCCCATCCCCATGGGGATGTGTGCCTTCTGTTCTCTTGTCCCAACGCCTGGGTTGCTCACAGTTTCATGATGTTGGCTCCCTGGTGTTAATTCACACAGGCTTAGATCCCGTAGCCTCACTGCTCCTTGCCGCCTGCTGGGAGGTTCCAACTGCAGGATTCCTCACTTTTTATTCTATGGGCCTTCAGTTTTGAGGCTCCTCCAGCCTGTCTCACTCCCAGCCCCTTGGTGATGTGTGTCCTCATGTTTGAGGCCACGTGTGCTGGGTCCCTCTCCTTTCCATAATGTGGCCCCACTGGTGTGAGGACACTCCTGCCCAGCTCCCATCCACTTGGTGATGTGGGACCTCTGGTGAGAGTCTGATCCTGGCTGGGTTCCTCACCCTTTTGTGAGGTGGGCCCTCTCTGTGAGGTAATTCCTGCCTGGCTTGCTCCCTTTGCCTTGGTGACATCGGCCCTTTGGTGGCAGTTGCAGCCTGCTGGGAACCTCCTCTCCTAAGTGTTCAGGGCCCTCTGGCGTCAGGCTCTAAGTGCTGGGCTCCCCACGTTTTCTGATGTGAGCCCAGTGATGCCACGACACTCCTGTACGGTTCCCATCCCCATGAAGATGTGTGCCTTCTGTTCTCTTGTCCCAACGCCTGGGTTGCTCACAGTTTCAGGATGTGGGCCCTCTGCTGTGAGTTCACTCCGGCCTGTATCCAATAGCGTCGGTGCTCTGGGCTGCCTGCTTGGAGGTTGCAACTTTTGGTTTCCTTAATTTTTATTCTATTGGCCCTCTGTTGTGAGTCTCATCCTGCATGCCTCACTCCCAGCACCTTCGTGATGTGTGTCCCCTTGTTTGAGGCCACATGTGCTGGGTTCCTCACCTTTCGCTGATGTGGCCCCCCTGGTGTGATGACACTCCTTCCTGGTTCCCATCCACTTGGCGATGTGTGCCCTCTGGTGAGAGTCTGATCCTGATAGGGTTCCTCACACTTCTGTGAGGTGGGCGCTCTGCTCTGAGGTCACTCCTGCCTGGCTGGCACACCCCGCCTTGGTGACGTCGGCCCTTTGGTGGCAGTTGGAGCCTGCTGGGAGCTTCGTCCCGTCAGTCATGAGGGCCCTCTGGCGTCAGGCCATAACTGCTGGGCACCCACATTTTATGATACGTGCTAAGTGGTACGAGGACACTCCTGCCAAGTTCCCATCCCCATGGGGATGTGGGCCTCCTGCTCTGAGGTCCCAACGCCTGGGTTGCTCAGAGTTTCATGATGTGGGCCATCTGCTGTGAGTTCACTGTGGCCTGGATCACATAGACTCGGTGCTCTGGGCCGCCTGCTGGGAGGTTCCAACTGCTGGATTCCTCACATTTTTTATTCTATGGGCCCTCTGTTTTGAGTCTCCTCCTGCATGCCTCACTGCCAGACCCCTTGTGATGTGTGTCCCCTTGTTTGAGGCCACATGTGCTGGGTTCCTCACCTTTCGCTGATGTGGCCCCACTGGTGTGAAGACACACTTGCCTAGTTCCCATCCCCTTGGTGATGTGGGCCCTCTGGTGAGAATCTGATCCTCGTTGGGGTCCTCACACTTCCGTGACGTGGGATCTCTGTGCTGAGGTCACTCCTGCCTGGCTGGCACACGTCACCTTGGCGACATGGGCCCTCAGTTGGGAGTTGGTGCCTGCTGGCGGTCTACTCCCCTTGGTAATGAGGTCACTCTGGCTTCAGGCCCTAACTCCTGGGATCCAAATTTTTCTGATGGTCGCCCAGTGGTTCTAGGACACTCCTGCCAGGTTCCCATCTCCATGGGCATGTGGGCCTTCTGTTCTGAGGTCCCAACGGCTGGGTTGCTCACAGTTTCATGATGTGGGCCCTCTGCTGTAAGTTCACTGCGGCCTGGATCCCATAGACTCTGTGCTCTTGGCCGCCTGCTGAGAGGTTCCAACTGCTGGATTCCTCACATTTTTTATTCTATGGGCCCTGTGTTGTGAGGCTACTCCTTCCTGCCTCACTCCAAGCCCCTTGGAGATGTTGGTCCTCTGGTTTAAGCCACATGTTCTGGGTTCCTCACCTTTCTATGATTTGGCCTCACTGGTGTGAGGCCACTCCTGCCTCGTTCCGATCCCCTTGGTTATGTGGGCCCTCTGGGGAGAGTCTTATACTGGCTGGGTTCCTCACACTTCTGTGACGTAGGCCCTCTGCTCAGAGGTCACTCCTGCCTGGCTGGCACACGTCACCTTGGCAACGTGTGCCCTCAGTTGGGAGTTGGTGCCTGCTGGGAGCCTCCTCCCCTCAGTAATGAGGGCCCTCTGGCGTCAGGCCCTAACTCCTGGGCTCCCAAAATTTTCTGATGTGTGCCCTGTGGTGTGAGTACACTCCTGCCAGGTTCCCAACCTCATGGGAATGTGGGCCTTCTGCTCTGTGGTCCCAAAGTCTGGGTTGCTCACAGTTTCATGATGAGGGCCCTCTGTTGTGAGTTCACCCCGGCCGGGATCCCATAGCCTCGCTGCACTTTGCCGCCTGGTGGGAGGTTCCAAATGCTGGATTCCTCACATTTTTTATTCTACGGGCCCTGTGTTGTGAGGCTACTCCTGCCTGCCTCACTCCGAGCCCCTTGGAGATGTGGGTCCTCTGGTTTAGGCCACATGTTCCGGGTTCCTCACCTTTCTATGATTTGGCCACACTGGTGTGAGGACACTCCTGCCTGGTTCCGATCCCCTTGGTGATGTGAGTCCTCTGGTGATAGTCTGATCCTGGATGGGTTCCTCACCCTTCTGTGAGGTGGGCCCTCTCTCTGAGGCAATTCCTGCCTGGCTGGCACAAGTTGCCTTGGTGAGCTCGGCCCTCTGGTGGCAGTTGGAGCCTGCTGGGAACCTCCTCTCCTACGTGATGAGGGCCCTCTGGCGTCAGGCTCTAACTGCTGGGCTCCCCACGTTTTCTGATGTGAGCCCAGTGATGCCAGGACACTCTTGTAAGGTTCCCATCCCCATGGGGATGTGTGCCTTCTGTTCTCTTGTCCCAACGCCTGGGTTCCTCACAGTTTCATGATGTTGGCTCCCTGGTGTTAGTTCACCAGGCTTAGATCCCATAGCCTCTGTGCTCTGGGCTGCCTGCTGGGAGGTTCCAACTGCAGGATCCCTCACCATTTTTATACTTCTGTCCCTGTGTTGTGAGGCTCCTCCTGCCTGCCTCACTGCGAGCCCCTTGTTGATGTAGGTCCTCTGGTTTGAGGCCACATGTGCCGGTTGCCTCACCTTTTAGTGATGTGGCCCCACTGGTGTGAGGACACTCCTGCCTGGTTCCCATCCCCTTGGTGATGTGGGCCCTCTGGTGAGAGTCTTATCCTGGCTTGGTTGCTCACCCTTCTGTGAGGTAGGCCCTCTGCTGCGAGGTCACTCCTGCCTGGCTGGCAAACGTTACCTTGGTGACGTGTGCCCTCAGTTGGGAGTTGGTGCCTATTTGGAGTCTCCTCCCCTCGGTAATGAGGGCCCTCTGGCATCAGACCCTAACTCCTGGCTCCCAAATTTTCTGATGTGCGCCCTGTGGTGCGAGTACACTCCTGGCAGGTTCCCAACCACATGGGAATGTGGGCCTTCAGCTCTGAGGTCCCAACGCCTGTGTTGCTCACAGTTTCATGATGAGGGCCCTCTGTTGTGAATTCACTCAGGCCTGGATCCCATAGCCTCCCTGCTCTTGGCCGCCTGCTGGGAGGTTCCAAGTGCGGGATTCCTTACCTTTGTTATTCTATAGGAACTCTGTTTTGAGGCTCCCCCTGCCTGCCTCACTCCCAGCCCCTTGGTGATGTGTGTCCTCTGATTTGAGGCTACGTGTGCTGGGTCCCTCGTCTTTCGCTGACGTGGCTCCACTGGTGAGAGGACACTCCTGCCTGGTTCTCATCCCCTTGGTGATGTGGGCCCTCTGGAGAGAGTCTGATCCTTGTTGGGTACCTCACACATTTGTGAGGTGGGCCCTCTGCTCTGAAGTCAGTCCTGCCTGGCTCGCACACCCTGATTTAGTGACGTCGGCCCTCGGGTAGCACTTGGAGCGTGCTGGGGCCTCCTCCCGTTGGTAATGAGGGCCCTCTGGCGTCAGGCCCTAACTGGTGGACTCCCCACATTTTCTGATGTGTGCCCACTGGTGCAATGACACTCCTGCCAGGTTCCCATCCCCATGGGGATGTGGGCCTTCTGCTCTGAGGTCCCAACGGCTGGGTTGATTACAGTGTCAGGATGTTGGCCCTCTGCTGTGAGTTTACTCTGGCATGGATCCTATGGCCTCGGTGATCTGGGCCACCTGCTTGGAGCTTCCAACTGCTGGATTCCTCACCTTTTTTATTCTATGGTCCCTGTGTTGTGAGACACCTCCTGCCTGCCTCACTCCGAGCCTCTTGGCGATGTGGGCACTCTGGTTTGAGGCCACATGTGCTGGTTTCCTCACCTTTCACAGATGTGGCCCCCCTTGTGTGAGGACACTCCTGCCTGGTTCCCATTACCTCGGAGATGTGTGCGCTCTGGTGAGTGTGATCCTGGTTGGGTTCCTCACACTTCTGTGAGGTGGGCCCTCTGCTGTGAGGTCACTCCTTCCTGGATGCACACATCGCCTTGGCCACATGGGCCCTGTGGTAGCAGTTGGAACGTGCTGGGAGCCTCCTCCCCTCGGTCATGAGGGCCCTCTGGCGTCAGGCTGTAACTGCTGGGTTCCCATATTTTCTGATACGTGCTAAGTGGTGCGAGGACACTCCTGCCAGGTTCCCATCCACATGGGGATGTGGGCCTTCTGCTCTGAGGTCCCAACAGCTGGGTTGCTCACAGTTTCATGCTGTGGGCTCTCTGCTGTGATTTCACTGCGGCCTGCGTACCATAGACTCGGTGCTCTGGGCCACCTGCTCGGAGGTTCCAACTGCTGGATTCCTCACCTTTTTTATTCTTTGGGCCCTCTTTTTTCAGCCTACTCCTGCGTGACTCACTGCGTGCCCCTTGGGGATGTGGATCCTCTGGTTCAGGCCACATGTGCTGGGTTTCTCTCATTTATATGATGTGGCCACACTGGTGGCAGTGTCAGGACACTCCTGCCTGTTTCCGATCCCCTAACACATGTGGACACTCTGGTGAGGGTCTTATCCTGGCTGGGTTCCTCGCCCTTCTGTGAGGTAGGCCCTTTGCTGTGACATCACTCCTGCCTTGCTGGCACACATCACCTTGGCGACATGGGCCCTCAGTTGCGAGTTGGTGCCTGCTGGGGATCTCCTCCCCTTGGTAATGAGGGCCCTCTGGCGTCAGGCCCTAACTCCTGGGCTCCCAAAATTTTCTGATGTGAGCCCAGTGATGCCAGGACACTCTTGTAAGGTTCCCATCCCCATGGGGATGTGTGCCTTCTGTTCTCTTGTCCCAACGCCTGGGTTGCTCACAGTTTCATGATGTTGGCTCCCTGGTGTTAATTCACACAGGCTTAGATCCCGTAGCCTCACTGCTCCTTGCCGCCTGCTGGGAGGTTCCAACTGCAGGATTCCTCACTTTTTATTCTATGGGCCTTCAGTTTTGAGGCTCCTCCAGCCTGTCTCACTCCCAGCCCCTTGGTGATGTGTGTCCTCATGTTTGAGGCCACGTGTGCTGGGTCCCTCTCCTTTCCATAATGTGGCCCCACTGGTGTGAGGACACTCCTGCCCAGCTCCCATCCACTTGGTGATGTGGGACCTCTGGTGAGAGTCTGATCCTGGCTGGGTTCCTCACCCTTTTGTGAGGTGGGCCCTCTCTGTGAGGTAATTCCTGCCTGGCTTGCTCCCTTTGCCTTGGTGACATCGGCCCTTTGGTGGCAGTTGCAGCCTGCTGGGAACCTCCTCTCCTAAGTGTTCAGGGCCCTCTGGCGTCAGGCTCTAAGTGCTGGGCTCCCCACGTTTTCTGATGTGAGCCCAGTGATGCCACGACACTCCTGTACGGTTCCCATCCCCATGAAGATGTGTGCCTTCTGTTCTCTTGTCCCAACGCCTGGGTTGCTCACAGTTTCAGGATGTGGGCCCTCTGCTGTGAGTTCACTCCGGCCTGTATCCAATAGCGTCGGTGCTCTGGGCTGCCTGCTTGGAGGTTGCAACTTTTGGTTTCCTTAATTTTTATTCTATTGGCCCTCTGTTGTGAGTCTCATCCTGCATGCCTCACTCCCAGCACCTTCGTGATGTGTGTCCCCTTGTTTGAGGCCACATGTGCTGGGTTCCTCACCTTTCGCTGATGTGGCCCCCCTGGTGTGATGACACTCCTTCCTGGTTCCCATCCACTTGGCGATGTGTGCCCTCTGGTGAGAGTCTGATCCTGATAGGGTTCCTCACACTTCTGTGAGGTGGGCGCTCTGCTCTGAGGTCACTCCTGCCTGGCTGGCACACCCCGCCTTGGTGACGTCGGCCCTTTGGTGGCAGTTGGAGCCTGCTGGGAGCTTCGTCCCGTCAGTCATGAGGGCCCTCTGGCGTCAGGCCATAACTGCTGGGCACCCACATTTTATGATACGTGCTAAGTGGTACGAGGACACTCCTGCCAAGTTCCCATCCCCATGGGGATGTGGGCCTCCTGCTCTGAGGTCCCAACGCCTGGGTTGCTCAGAGTTTCATGATGTGGGCCATCTGCTGTGAGTTCACTGTGGCCTGGATCACATAGACTCGGTGCTCTGGGCCGCCTGCTGGGAGGTTCCAACTGCTGGATTCCTCACATTTTTTATTCTATGGGCCCTCTGTTTTGAGTCTCCTCCTGCATGCCTCACTGCCAGACCCCTTGTGATGTGTGTCCCCTTGTTTGAGGCCACATGTGCTGGGTTCCTCACCTTTCGCTGATGTGGCCCCACTGGTGTGAAGACACACTTGGCTAGTTCCCATCCCCTTGGTGATGTGGGCCCTCTGGTGAGAATCTGATCCTCGTTGGGGTCCTCACACTTCCGTGACGTGGGATCTCTGTGCTGAGGTCACTCCTGCCTGGCTGGCACACGTCACCTTGGCGACATGGGCCCTCAGTTGGGAGTTGGTGCCTGCTGGCGGTCTACTCCCCTTGGTAATGAGGTCACTCTGGCTTCAGGCCCTAACTCCTGGGATCCAAATTTTTCTGATGGTCGCCCAGTGGTTCTAGGACACTCCTGCCAGGTTCCCATCTCCATGGGCATGTGGGCCTTCTGTTCTGAGGTCCCAACGGCTGGGTTGCTCACAGTTTCATGATGTGGGCCCTCTGCTGTAAGTTCACTGCGGCCTGGATCCCATAGACTCTGTGCTCTTGGCCGCCTGCTGAGAGGTTCCAACTGCTGGATTCCTCACATTTTTTATTCTATGGGCCCTGTGTTGTGAGGCTACTCCTTCCTGCCTCACTCCAAGCCCCTTGGAGATGTTGGTCCTCTGGTTTAAGCCACATGTTCTGGGTTCCTCACCTTTCTATGATTTGGCCTCACTGGTGTGAGGCCACTCCTGCCTCGTTCCGATCCCCTTGGTTATGTGGGCCCTCTGGGGAGAGTCTTATACTGGCTGGGTTCCTCACACTTCTGTGACGTAGGCCCTCTGCTCAGAGGTCACTCCTGCCTGGCTGGCACACGTCACCTTGGCAACGTGTGCCCTCAGTTGGGAGTTGGTGCCTGCTGGGAGCCTCCTCCCCTCAGTAATGAGGGCCCTCTGGCGTCAGGCCCTAACTCCTGGGCTCCCAAAATTTTCTGATGTGTGCCCTGTGGTGTGAGTACACTCCTGCCAGGTTCCCAACCTCATGGGAATGTGGGCCTTCTGCTCTGTGGTCCCAAAGTCTGGGTTGCTCACAGTTTCATGATGAGGGCCCTCTGTTGTGAGTTCACCCCGGCCGGGATCCCATAGCCTCGCTGCACTTTGCCGCCTGGTGGGAGGTTCCAAATGCTGGATTCCTCACATTTTTTATTCTACGGGCCCTGTGTTGTGAGGCTACTCCTGCCTGCCTCACTCCGAGCCCCTTGGAGATGTGGGTCCTCTGGTTTAGGCCACATGTTCCGGGTTCCTCACCTTTCTATGATTTGGCCACACTGGTGTGAGGACACTCCTGCCTGGTTCCGATCCCCTTGGTGATGTGAGTCCTCTGGTGATAGTCTGATCCTGGATGGGTTCCTCACCCTTCTGTGAGGTGGGCCCTCTCTCTGAGGCAATTCCTGCCTGGCTGGCACAAGTTGCCTTGGTGAGCTCGGCCCTCTGGTGGCAGTTGGAGCCTGCTGGGAACCTCCTCTCCTACGTGATGAGGGCCCTCTGGCGTCAGGCTCTAACTGCTGGGCTCCCCACGTTTTCTGATGTGAGCCCAGTGATGCCAGGACACTCTTGTAAGGTTCCCATCCCCATGGGGATGTGTGCCTTCTGTTCTCTTGTCCCAACGCCTGGGTTCCTCACAGTTTCATGATGTTGGCTCCCTGGTGTTAGTTCACCAGGCTTAGATCCCATAGCCTCTGTGCTCTGGGCTGCCTGCTGGGAGGTTCCAACTGCAGGATCCCTCACCATTTTTATACTTCTGTCCCTGTGTTGTGAGGCTCCTCCTGCCTGCCTCACTGCGAGCCCCTTGTTGATGTAGGTCCTCTGGTTTGAGGCCACATGTGCCGGTTGCCTCACCTTTTAGTGATGTGGCCCCACTGGTGTGAGGACACTCCTGCCTGGTTCCCATCCCCTTGGTGATGTGGGCCCTCTGGTGAGAGTCTGATCCTGATGGGGTTCCTCACGCTTCTGTGAGGTGGGCCCTCTGCTCTGAGGTCACTCCTGCCTGGCTTGCACACACCTCCATGGCGACGTTGGCACTCTGGTGACAGTTGGAGCCTGCTGAGAGCCTCCTTCCCTCGGTGATGAGGGCCTTCTGGCGTCAGGCCCTAACTGCTGGGTACCCACATATTCTGATACATGCTAAGTGGTGTGAGGACACTCCTGCCAGGTTCCCATCCCTATTGGGATGTAGGCCTTGTGCTCTGAGGTCCCAACGTCTGGGTTGCTCACAGTTTCATGATGTGGCCCTCTGCTCTGTGTTCACTGTGGTCTGGATCCCATAGTCTCGGTGCTCTGGGCTCCCTGCTGGCAGGTTCCTACTGCTGGTTTCCTCACCATTTTTATTCTATGGGACCTGTGTTGTGTGGCTACTCCTGCCTACCTCACTCCGAGGCCATTGGACATGTGGGTCCTCTGGTTTAGGCCACATGTGCTGGGTTCCTCACCTTTCTATGATGTGACCGCACTGGTGTGAGGACACTCCTGCCTGGTTCCGATCCCCTTGGTGATGTGGGCCCTCTGGTGAGAGTCTTATCCTGGCTTGGTTGCTCACCCTTCTGTGAGGTAGGCCCTCTGCTGCGAGGTCACTCCTGCCTGGCTGGCAAACGTTACCTTGGTGACGTGTGCCCTCAGTTGGGAGTTGGTGCCTGTTTGGAGTCTCCTCCCCTCGGTAATGAGGGCCCTCTGGCATCAGGCCCTAACTCCTGGCTCCCAAATTTTCTGATGTGCGCCCTGTGGTGCGAGTACACTCCTGGCAGGTTCCCAACCACATGGGAATGTGGGCCTTCAGCTCTGAGGTCCCAAAGCCTGTGTTGCTCACAGTTTCATGATGAGGGCCCTCTGTTGTGAATTCACTCAGGCCTGGATCCCATAGCCTCCCTGCTCTTGGCCGCCTGCTGGGAGGTTCCAACTGCGGGATTCCTTACCTTTGTTATTCTATAGGAACTCTGTTTTGAGGCTCCCCCTGCCTGCCTCACTCCCAGCCCCTTGGTGATGTGTGTCCTCTGATTTGAGGCTACGTGTGCTGGGTCCCTCGTCTTTCGCTGACGTGGCTCCACTGGTGAGAGGACACTCCTGCCTGGTTCTCATCCCCTTGGTGATGTGGGCCCTCTGGAGAGAGTCTGATCCTTGTTGGGTACCTCACACATTTGTGAGGTGGGCCCTCTGCTCTGAAGTCAGTCCTGCCTGGCTCGCACACCCTGATTTAGTGACGTCGGCCCTCGGGTAGCACTTGGAGCGTGCTGGGGCCTCCTCCCGTTAGTAATGAGGGCCCTCTGGCGTCAGGCCCTAACTGGTGGACTCCCCATATTTTCTGATGTGTGCCCACTGGTGCAATGACACTCCTGCCAGGTTCCCATCCCCATGGGGATGTGGGCCTTCTGCTCTGAGGTCCCAACGGCTGGGTTGATTACAGTGTCAGGATGTTGGCCCTCTGCTGTGAGTTTACTCTGGCATGGATCCTATGGCCTCGGTGATCTGGGCCACCTGCTTGGAGCTTCCAACTGCTGGATTCCTCACCTTTTTTATTCTATGGTCCCTGTGTTGTGAGACACCTCCTGCCTGCCTCACTCCGAGCCTCTTGGCGATGTGGGCACTCTGGTTTGAGGCCACATGTGCTGGTTTCCTCACCTTTCACAGATGTGGCCCCCCTTGTGTGAGGACACTCCTGCCTGGTTCCCATTACCTCGGAGATGTGTGCGCTCTGGTGAGTGTGATCCTGGTTGGGTTCCTCACACTTCTGTGAGGTGGGCCCTCTGCTGTGAGGTCACTCCTTCCTGGATGCACACATCGCCTTGGCCACATGGGCCCTGTGGTAGCAGTTGGAACGTGCTGGGAGCCTCCTCCCCTCGGTCATGAGGGCCCTCTGGCGTCAGGCTGTAACTGCTGGGTTCCCATATTTTCTGATACGTGCTAAGTGGTGCGAGGACACTCCTGCCAGGTTCCCATCCACATGGGGATGTGGGCCTTCTGCTCTGAGGTCCCAACAGCTGGGTTGCTCACAGTTTCATGCTGTGGGCTCTCTGCTGTGATTTCACTGCGGCCTGCGTACCATAGACTCGGTGCTCTGGGCCACCTGCTCGGAGGTTCCAACTGCTGGATTCCTCACCTTTTTTATTCTTTGGGCCCTCTTTTTTCAGCCTACTCCTGCGTGACTCACTGCGTGCCCCTTGGGGATGTGGATCCTCTGGTTCAGGCCACATGTGCTGGGTTTCTCTCATTTATATGATGTGGCCACACTGGTGGCAGTGTCAGGACACTCCTGCCTGTTTCCGATCCCCTAACACATGTGGACACTCTGGTGAGGGTCTTATCCTGGCTGGGTTCCTCGCCCTTCTGTGAGGTAGGCCCTTTGCTGTGACATCACTCCTGCCTTGCTGGCACACATCACCTTGGCGACATGGGCCCTCAGTTGCGAGTTGGTGCCTGCTGGGGATCTCCTCCCCTTGGTAATGAGGGCCCTCTGGCGTCAGGCCCTAACTCCTGGGCTCCCAAAATTTTCTGATGTGAGCCCAGTGATGCCAGGACACTCTTGTAAGGTTCCCATCCCCATGGGGATGTGTGCCTTCTGTTCTCTTGTCCCAACGCCTGGGTTGCTCACAGTTTCATGATGTTGGCTCCCTGGTGTTAATTCACACAGGCTTAGATCCCGTAGCCTCACTGCTCCTTGCCGCCTGCTGGGAGGTTCCAACTGCAGGATTCCTCACTTTTTATTCTATGGGCCTTCAGTTTTGAGGCTCCTCCAGCCTGTCTCACTCCCAGCCCCTTGGTGATGTGTGTCCTCATGTTTGAGGCCACGTGTGCTGGGTCCCTCTCCTTTCCATAATGTGGCCCCACTGGTGTGAGGACACTCCTGCCCAGCTCCCATCCACTTGGTGATGTGGGACCTCTGGTGAGAGTCTGATCCTGGCTGGGTTCCTCACCCTTTTGTGAGGTGGGCCCTCTCTGTGAGGTAATTCCTGCCTGGCTTGCTCCCTTTGCCTTGGTGACATCGGCCCTTTGGTGGCAGTTGCAGCCTGCTGGGAACCTCCTCTCCTAAGTGTTCAGGGCCCTCTGGCGTCAGGCTCTAAGTGCTGGGCTCCCCACGTTTTCTGATGTGAGCCCAGTGATGCCACGACACTCCTGTACGGTTCCCATCCCCATGAAGATGTGTGCCTTCTGTTCTCTTGTCCCAACGCCTGGGTTGCTCACAGTTTCAGGATGTGGGCCCTCTGCTGTGAGTTCACTCCGGCCTGTATCCAATAGCGTCGGTGCTCTGGGCTGCCTGCTTGGAGGTTGCAACTTTTGGTTTCCTTAATTTTTATTCTATTGGCCCTCTGTTGTGAGTCTCATCCTGCATGCCTCACTCCCAGCACCTTCGTGATGTGTGTCCCCTTGTTTGAGGCCACATGTGCTGGGTTCCTCACCTTTCGCTGATGTGGCCCCCCTGGTGTGATGACACTCCTTCCTGGTTCCCATCCACTTGGCGATGTGTGCCCTCTGGTGAGAGTCTGATCCTGATAGGGTTCCTCACACTTCTGTGAGGTGGGCGCTCTGCTCTGAGGTCACTCCTGCCTGGCTGGCACACCCCGCCTTGGTGACGTCGGCCCTTTGGTGGCAGTTGGAGCCTGCTGGGAGCTTCGTCCCGTCAGTCATGAGGGCCCTCTGGCGTCAGGCCATAACTGCTGGGCACCCACATTTTATGATACGTGCTAAGTGGTACGAGGACACTCCTGCCAAGTTCCCATCCCCATGGGGATGTGGGCCTCCTGCTCTGAGGTCCCAACGCCTGGGTTGCTCAGAGTTTCATGATGTGGGCCATCTGCTGTGAGTTCACTGTGGCCTGGATCACATAGACTCGGTGCTCTGGGCCGCCTGCTGGGAGGTTCCAACTGCTGGATTCCTCACATTTTTTATTCTATGGGCCCTCTGTTTTGAGTCTCCTCCTGCATGCCTCACTGCCAGACCCCTTGTGATGTGTGTCCCCTTGTTTGAGGCCACATGTGCTGGGTTCCTCCACTTTCGCTGATGTGGCCCCACTGGTGTGAAGACACACTTGGCTAGTTCCCATCCCCTTGGTGATGTGGGCCCTCTGGTGAGAATCTGATCCTCGTTGGGGTCCTCACACTTCCGTGACGTGGGATCTCTGTGCTGAGGTCACTCCTGCCTGGCTGGCACACGTCACCTTGGCGACATGGGCCCTCAGTTGGGAGTTGGTGCCTGCTGGCTGTCTACTCCCCTTGGTAATGAGGTCACTCTGGCTTCAGGCCCTAACTCCTGGGATCCAAATTTTTCTGATGGTCGCCCAGTGGTTCTAGGACACTCCTGCCAGGTTCCCATCTCCATGGGCATGTGGGCCTTCTGTTCTGAGGTCCCAACGGCTGGGTTGCTCACAGTTTCATGATGTGGGCCCTCTGCTGTAAGTTCACTGCGGCCTGGATCCCATAGACTCTGTGCTCTTGGCCGCCTGCTGAGAGGTTCCAACTGCTGGATTCCTCACATTTTTTATTCTATGGGCCCTGTGTTGTGAGGCTACTCCTTCCTGCCTCACTCCAAGCCCCTTGGAGATGTTGGTCCTCTGGTTTAAGCCACATGTTCTGGGTTCCTCACCTTTCTATGATTTGGCCTCACTGGTGTGAGGCCACTCCTGCCTCGTTCCGATCCCCTTGGTTATGTGGGCCCTCTGGGGAGAGTCTTATACTGGCTGGGTTCCTCACACTTCTGTGACGTAGGCCCTCTGCTCAGAGGTCACTCCTGCCTGGCTGGCACACGTCACCTTGGCAACGTGTGCCCTCAGTTGGGAATTGGTGCCTGCTGGGAGCCTCCTCCCCTCAGTAATGAGGGCCCTCTGGCGTCAGGCCCTAACTCCTGGGCTCCCAAAATTTTCTGATGTGTGCCCTGTGGTGTGAGTACACTCCTGCCAGGTTCCCAACCTCATGGGAATGTGGGCCTTCTGCTCTGTGGTCCCAAAGTCTGGGTTGCTCACAGTTTCATGATGAGGGCCCTCTGTTGTGAGTTCACACCAGCCGGGATCCCATAGCCTCGCTGCACTTTGCCGCCTGGTGGGAGGTTCCAAATGCTGGATTCCTCACATTTTTTATTCTACGGGCCCTGTGTTGTGAGGCTACTCCTGCCTGCCTCACTCCGAGCCCCTTGGAGATGTGGGTCCTCTGGTTTAGGCCACATGTTCCGGGTTCCTCACCTTTCTATGATTTGGCCACACTGGTGTGAGGACACTCCTGCCTGGTTCCGATCCCCTTGGTGATGTGAGTCCTCTGGTGATAGTCTGATCCTGAATGGGTTCCTCACCCTTCTGTGAGGTGGGCCCTCTCTCTGAGGCAATTCCTGCCTGGCTGGCACAAGTTGCCTTGGTGAGCTCGGCCCTCTGGTGGCAGTTGGAGCCTGCTGGGAACCTCCTCTCCTACGTGATGAGGGCCCTCTGGCGTCAGGCTCTAACTGCTGGGCTCCCCACGTTTTCTGATGTGAGCCCAGTGATGCCAGGACACTCTTGTAAGGTTCCCATCCCCATGGGGATGTGTGCCTTCTGTTCTCTTGTCCCAACGCCTGGGTTACTCACAGTTTCATGATGTTGGCTCCCTGGTGTTAGTTCACCAGGCTTAGATCCCATAGCCTCTGTGCTCTGGGCTGCCTGCTGGGAGGTTCCAACTGCAGGATCCCTCACCATTTTTATACTTCTCTCCCTGTGTTGTGAGGCTCCTCCTGCCTGCCTCACTGCGAGCCCCTTGTTGATGTAGGTCCTCTGGTTTGAGGCCACATGTGCCGGTTGCCTCACCTTTTAGTGATGTGGCCCCACTGGTGTGAGGACACTCCTGCCTGGTTCCCATCCCCTTGGTGATGTGGGCCCTCTGGTGAGAGTCTGATCCTGATGGGGTTCCTCACGCTTCTGTGAGGTGGGCCCTCTGCTCTGAGGTCACTCCTGCCTGGCTTGCACACACCTCCATGGCGACGTTGGCACTCTGGTGACAGTTGGAGCCTGCTGAGAGCCTCCTTCCCTCGGTGATGAGGGCCTTCTGGCGTCAGGCCCTAACTGCTGGGTACCCACATATTCTGATACATGCTAAGTGGTGTGAGGACACTCCTGCCAGGTTCCCATCCCTATTGGGATGTGGGCCTTGTGCTCTGAGGTCCCAACGTCTGGGTTGCTCACAGTTTCATGATGTGGCCCTCTGCTCTGTGTTCACTGTGGTCTGGATCCCATAGTCTCGGTGCTCTGGGCTCCCTGCTGGCAGGTTCCTACTGCTGGTTTCCTCACCATTTTTATTCTATGGGCCCTGTGTTGTGTGGCTACTCCTGCCTACCTCACTCCGAGGCCATTGGACATGTGGGTCCTCTGGTTTAGGCCACATGTGCTGGGTTCCTCACCTTTCTATGATGTGACCGCACTGGTGTGAGGACACTCCTGCCTGGTTCCGATCCCCTTGGTGATGTGGGCCCTCTGGTGAGAGTCTTATCCTGGCTTGGTTGCTCACCCTTCTGTGAGGTAGGCCCTCTGCTGCGAGGTCACTCCTGCCTGGCTGGCAAACGTTACCTTGGTGACGTGTGCCCTCAGTTGGGAGTTGGTGCCTGTTTGGAGTCTCCTCCCCTCGGTAATGAGCGCCCTCTGGCATCAGGCCCTAACTCCTGGCTCCCAAATTTTCTGATGTGCGCCCTGTGGTGCGAGTACACTCCTGGCAGGTTCCCAACCACATGGGAATGTGGGCCTTCAGCTCTGAGGTCCCAACGCCTGTGTTGCTCACAGTTTCATGATGAGGGCCCTCTGTTGTGAATTCACTCAGGCCTGGATCCCATAGCCTCCCTGCTCTTGGCCGCCTGCTGGGAGGTTCCAACTGCGGGATTCCTTACCTTTGTTATTCTATAGGAACTCTGTTTTGAGGCTCCCCCTGCCTGCCTCACTCCCAGCCCCTTGGTGATGTGTGTCCTCTGATTTGAGGCTACGTGTGCTGGGTCCCTCGTCTTTCGCTGACGTGGCTCCACTGGTGAGAGGACACTCCTGCCTGGTTCTCATCCCCTTGGTGATGTGGGCCCTCTGGAGAGAGTCTGATCCTTGTTGGGTACCTCACACATTTGTGAGGTGGGCCCTCTGCTCTGAAGTCAGTCCTGCCTGGCTCGCACACCCTGATTTAGTGACGTCGGCCCTCGGGTAGCACTTGGAGCGTGCTGGGGCCTCCTCCCGTTGGTAATGAGGGCCCTCTGGCGTCAGGCCCTAACTGGTGGACTCCCCATATTTTCTGATGTGTGCCCACTGGTGCAATGACACTCCTGCCAGGTTCCCATCCCCATGGGGATGTGGGCCTTCTGCTCTGAGGTCCCAACGGCTGGGTTGATTACAGTGTCAGGATGTTGGCCCTCTGCTGTGAGTTTACTCTGGCATGGATCCTATGGCCTCGGTGATCTGGGCCACCTGCTTGGAGCTTCCAACTGCTGGATTCCTCACCTTTTTTATTCTATGGTCCCTGTGTTGTGAGACACCTCCTGCCTGCCTCACTCCGAGCCTCTTGGCGATGTGGGCACTCTGGTTTGAGGCCACATGTGCTGGTTTCCTCACCTTTCACAGATGTGGCCCCCCTTGTGTGAGGACACTCCTGCCTGGTTCCCATTACCTCGGAGATGTGTGCGCTCTGGTGAGTGTGATCCTGGTTGGGTTCCTCACACTTCTGTGAGGTGGGCCCTCTGCTGTGAGGTCACTCCTTCCTGGATGCACACATCGCCTTGGCCACATGGGCCCTGTGGTAGCAGTTGGAACGTGCTGGGAGCCTCCTCCCCTCGGTCATGAGGGCCCTCTGGCGTCAGGCTGTAACTGCTGGGTTCCCATATTTTCTGATACGTGCTAAGTGGTGCGAGGACACTCCTGCCAGGTTCCCATCCACATGGGGATGTGGGCCTTCTGCTCTGAGGTCCCAACAGCTGGGTTGCTCACAGTTTCATGCTGTGGGCTCTCTGCTGTGATTTCACTGCGGCCTGCGTACCATAGACTCGGTGCTCTGGGCCACCTGCTCGGAGGTTCCAACTGCTGGATTCCTCACCTTTTTTATTCTTTGGGCCCTCTTTTTTCAGCCTACTCCTGCGTGACTCACTGCGTGCCCCTTGGGGATGTGGATCCTCTGGTTCAGGCCACATGTGCTGGGTTTCTCTCATTTATATGATGTGGCCACACTGGTGGCAGTGTCAGGACACTCCTGCCTGTTTCCGATCCCCTAACACATGTGGACACTCTGGTGAGGGTCTTATCCTGGCTGGGTTCCTCGCCCTTCTGTGAGGTAGGCCCTTTGCTGTGACATCACTCCTGCCTTGCTGGCACACATCACCTTGGCGACATGGGCCCTCAGTTGCGAGTTGGTGCCTGCTGGGGATCTCCTCCCCTTGGTAATGAGGGCCCTCTGGCGTCAGGCCCTAACTCCTGGGCTCCCAAAATTTTCTGATGTGAGCCCAGTGATGCCAGGACACTCTTGTAAGGTTCCCATCCCCATGGGGATGTGTGCCTTCTGTTCTCTTGTCCCAACGCCTGGGTTGCTCACAGTTTCATGATGTTGGCTCCCTGGTGTTAATTCACACAGGCTTAGATCCCGTAGCCTCACTGCTCCTTGCCGCCTGCTGGGAGGTTCCAACTGCAGGATTCCTCACTTTTTATTCTATGGGCCTTCAGTTTTGAGGCTCCTCCAGCCTGTCTCACTCCCAGCCCCTTGGTGATGTGTGTCCTCATGTTTGAGGCCACGTGTGCTGGGTCCCTCTCCTTTCCATAATGTGGCCCCACTGGTGTGAGGACACTCCTGCCCAGCTCCCATCCACTTGGTGATGTGGGACCTCTGGTGAGAGTCTGATCCTGGCTGGGTTCCTCACCCTTTTGTGAGGTGGGCCCTCTCTGTGAGGTAATTCCTGCCTGGCTTGCTCCCTTTGCCTTGGTGACATCGGCCCTTTGGTGGCAGTTGCAGCCTGCTGGGAACCTCCTCTCCTAAGTGTTCAGGGCCCTCTGGCGTCAGGCTCTAAGTGCTGGGCTCCCCACGTTTTCTGATGTGAGCCCAGTGATGCCACGACACTCCTGTACGGTTCCCATCCCCATGAAGATGTGTGCCTTCTGTTCTCTTGTCCCAACGCCTGGGTTGCTCACAGTTTCAGGATGTGGGCCCTCTGCTGTGAGTTCACTCCGGCCTGTATCCAATAGCGTCGGTGCTCTGGGCTGCCTGCTTGGAGGTTGCAACTTTTGGTTTCCTTAATTTTTATTCTATTGGCCCTCTGTTGTGAGTCTCATCCTGCATGCCTCACTCCCAGCACCTTCGTGATGTGTGTCCCCTTGTTTGAGGCCACATGTGCTGGGTTCCTCACCTTTCGCTGATGTGGCCCCCCTGGTGTGATGACACTCCTTCCTGGTTCCCATCCACTTGGCGATGTGTGCCCTCTGGTGAGAGTCTGACCCTGATAGGGTTCCTCACACTTCTGTGAGGTGGGCGCTCTGCTCTGAGGTCACTCCTGCCTGGCTGGCACACCCCGCCTTGGTGACGTCGGCCCTTTGGTGGCAGTTGGAGCCTGCTGGGAGCTTCCTCCCGTCAGTCATGAGGGCCCTCTGGCGTCAGGCCATAACTGCTGGGCACCCACATTTTATGATACGTGCTAAGTGGTACGAGGACACTCCTGCCAAGTTCCCATCCCCATGGGGATGTGGGCCTCCTGCTCTGAGGTCCCAACGCCTGGGTTGCTCAGAGTTTCATGATGTGGGCCATCTGCTGTGAGTTCACTGTGGCCTGGATCACATAGACTCGGTGCTCTGGGCCGCCTGCTGGGAGGTTCCAACTGCTGGATTCCTCACATTTTTTATTCTATGGGCCCTCTGTTTTGAGTCTCCTCCTGCATGCCTCACTGCCAGACCCCTTGTGATGTGTGTCCCCTTGTTTGAGGCCACATGTGCTGGGTTCCTCCACTTTCGCTGATGTGGCCCCACTGGTGTGAAGACACACTTGCCTAGTTCCCATCCCCTTGGTGATGTGGGCCCTCTGGTGAGAATCTGATCCTCGTTGGGGTCCTCACACTTCCGTGACGTGGGATCTCTGTGCTGAGGTCACTCCTGCCTGGCTGGCACACGTCACCTTGGCGACATGGGCCCTCAGTTGGGAGTTGGTGCCTGCTGGCGGTCTACTCCCCTTGGTAATGAGGTCACTCTGGCTTCAGGCCCTAACTCCTGGGATCCAAATTTTTCTGATGGTCGCCCAGTGGTTCTAGGACACTCCTGCCAGGTTCCCATCTCCATGGGCATGTGGGCCTTCTGTTCTGAGGTCCCAACGGCTGGGTTGCTCACAGTTTCATGATGTGGGCCCTCTGCTGTAAGTTCACTGCGGCCTGGATCCCATAGACTCTGTGCTCTTGGCCGCCTGCTGAGAGGTTCCAACTGCTGGATTCCTCACATTTTTTATTCTATGGGCCCTGTGTTGTGAGGCTACTCCTTCCTGCCTCACTCCAAGCCCCTTGGAGATGTTGGTCCTCTGGTTTAAGCCACATGTTCTGGGTTCCTCACCTTTCTATGATTTGGCCTCACTGGTGTGAGGCCACTCCTGCCTCGTTCCGATCCCCTTGGTTATGTGGGCCCTCTGGGGAGAGTCTTATACTGGCTGGGTTCCTCACACTTCTGTGACGTAGGCCCTCTGCTCAGAGGTCACTCCTGCCTGGCTGGCACACGTCACCTTGGCAACGTGTGCCCTCAGTTGGGAGTTGGTGCCTGCTGGGAGCCTCCTCCCCTCAGTAATGAGGGCCCTCTGGCGTCAGGCCCTAACTCCTGGGCTCCCAAAATTTTCTGATGTGTGCCCTGTGGTGTGAGTACACTCCTGCCAGGTTCCCAACCTCATGGGAATGTGGGCCTTCTGCTCTGTGGTCCCAAAGTCTGGGTTGCTCACAGTTTCATGATGAGGGCCCTCTGTTTTGAGTTCACCCCGGCCGGGATCCCATAGCCTCTCTGCACTTTGCCGCCTGGTGGGAGGTTCCAAATGCTGGATTCCTCACATTTTTTATTCTACGGGCCCTGTGTTGTGAGGCTACTCCTGCCTGCCTCACTCCGAGCCCCTTGGAGATGTGGGTCCTCTGGTTTAGGCCACATGTTCCGGGTTCCTCACCTTTCTATGATTTGGCCACACTGGTGTGAGGACACTCCTGCCTGGTTCCGATCCCCTTGGTGATGTGAGTCCTCTGGTGATAGTCTGATCCTGGATGGGTTCCTCACCCTTCTGTGAGGTGGGCCCTCTCTCTGAGGCAATTCCTGCCTGGCTGGCACAAGTTGCCTTGGTGAGCTCGGCCCTCTGGTGGCAGTTGGAGCCTGCTGGGAACCTCCTCTCCTACGTGATGAGGGCCCTCTGGCGTCAGGCTCTAACTGCTGGGCTCCCCACGTTTTCTGATGTGAGCCCAGTGATGCCAGGACACTCTTGTAAGGTTCCCATCCCCATGGGGATGTGTGCCTTCTGTTCTCTTGTCCCAACGGCTGGGTTACTCACAGTTTCATGATGTTGGCTCCCTGGTGTTAGTTCACCAGGCTTAGATCCCATAGCCTCTGTGCTCTGGGCTGCCTGCTGGGAGGTTCCAACTGCAGGATCCCTCACCATTTTTATACTTCTGTCCCTGTGTTGTGAGGCTCCTCCTGCCTGCCTCACTGCGAGCCCCTTGTTGATGTAGGTCCTCTGGTTTGAGGCCACATGTGCCGGTTGCCTCACCTTTTAGTGATGTGGCCCCACTGGTGTGAGGACACTCCTGCCTGGTTCCCATCCCCTTGGTGATGTGGGCCCTCTGGTGAGAGTCTGATCCTGATTGGGTTCCTCACGCTTCTGTGACGTGGGCCCTCTGCTCTGAGGTCACTCCTGCCTGGCTTGCACACACATCCATGGCGACGTTGGCACTCTGGTGACAGTTGGAGCCTGCTGAGAGCCTCCTTCCCTCGGTGATGAGGGCCTTCTGGCGTCAGGCCCTAACTGCTGGGTACCCACATATTCTGATACATGCTAAGTGGTGTGAGGACACTCCTGCCAGGTTCCCATCCCTATTGGGATGTGGGCCTTGTGCTCTGAGGTCCCAACGTCTGGGTTGCTCACAGTTTCATGATGTGGCCCTCTGCTCTGTGTTCACTGTGGTCTGGATCCCATAGTCTCGGTGCTCTGGGCTCCCTGCTGGCAGGTTCCTACTGCTGGTTTCCTCACCATTTTTATTCTATGGGCCCTGTGTTGTGTGGCTACTCCTGCCTACCTCACTCCGAGGCCATTGGACATGTGGGTCCTCTGGTTTAGGCCACATGTGCTGGGTTCCTCACCTTTCTATGATGTGACCGCACTGGTGTGAGGACACTCCTGCCTGGTTCCGATCCCCTTGGTGATGTGGGCCCTCTGGTGAGAGTCTTATCCTGGCTTGGTTGCTCACCCTTCTGTGAGGTAGGCCCTCTGCTGCGAGGTCACTCCTGCCTGGCTGGCAAACGTTACCTTGGTGACGTGTGCCCTCAGTTGGGAGTTGGTGCCTGTTTGGAGTCTCCTCCCCTCGGTAATGAGGGCCCTCTGGCATCAGGCCCTAACTCCTGGCTCCCAAATTTTCTGATGTGCGCCCTGTGGTGCGAGTACACTCCTGGCAGGTTCCCAACCACATGGGAATGTGGGCCTTCAGCTCTGAGGTCCCAACGCCTGTGTTGCTCACAGTTTCATGATGAGGGCCCTCTGTTGTGAATTCACTCAGGCCTGGATCCCATAGCCTCCCTGCTCTTGGCCGCCTGCTGGGAGGTTCCAACTGCGGGATTCCTTACCTTTGTTATTCTATAGGAACTCTGTTTTGAGGCTCCCCCTGCCTGCCTCACTCCCAGCCCCTTGGTGATGTGTGTCCTCTGATTTGAGGCTACGTGTGCTGGGTCCCTCGTCTTTCGCTGACGTGGCTCCACTGGTGAGAGGACACTCCTGCCTGGTTCTCATCCCCTTGGTGATGTGGGCCCTCTGGAGAGAGTCTGATCCTTGTTGGGTACCTCACACATTTGTGAGGTGGGCCCTCTGCTCTGAAGTCAGTCCTGCCTGGCTCGCACACCCTGATTTAGTGACGTCGGCCCTCGGGTAGCACTTGGAGCGTGCTGGGGCCTCCTCCCGTTAGTAATGAGGGCCCTCTGGCGTCAGGCCCTAACTGGTGGACTCCCCATATTTTCTGATGTGTGCCCACTGGTGCAATGACACTCCTGCCAGGTTCCCATCCCCATGGGGATGTGGGCCTTCTGCTCTGAGGTCCCAACGGCTGGGTTGATTACAGTGTCAGGATGTTGGCCCTCTGCTGTGAGTTTACTCTGGCATGGATCCTATGGCCTCGGTGATCTGGGCCACCTGCTTGGAGCTTCCAACTGCTGGATTCCTCACCTTTTTTATTCTATGGTCCCTGTGTTGTGAGACACCTCCTGCCTGCCTCACTCCGAGCCTCTTGGCGATGTGGGCACTCTGGTTTGAGGCCACATGTGCTGGTTTCCTCACCTTTCACAGATGTGGCCCCCCTTGTGTGAGGACACTCCTGCCTGGTTCCCATTACCTCGGAGATGTGTGCGCTCTGGTGAGTGTGATCCTGGTTGGGTTCCTCACACTTCTGTGAGGTGGGCCCTCTGCTGTGAGGTCACTCCTTCCTGGATGCACACATCGCCTTGGCCACATGGGCCCTGTGGTAGCAGTTGGAACGTGCTGGGAGCCTCCTCCCCTCGGTCATGAGGGCCCTCTGGCGTCAGGCTGTAACTGCTGGGTTCCCATATTTTCTGATACGTGCTAAGTGGTGCGAGGACACTCCTGCCAGGTTCCCATCCACATGGGGATGTGGGCCTTCTGCTCTGAGGTCCCAACAGCTGGGTTGCTCACAGTTTCATGCTGTGGGCTCTCTGCTGTGATTTCACTGCGGCCTGCGTACCATAGACTCGGTGCTCTGGGCCACCTGCTCGGAGGTTCCAACTGCTGGATTCCTCACCTTTTTTATTCTTTGGGCCCTCTTTTTTCAGCCTACTCCTGCGTGACTCACTGCGTGCCCCTTGGGGATGTGGATCCTCTGGTTCAGGCCACATGTGCTGGGTTTCTCTCATTTATATGATGTGGCCACACTGGTGGCAGTGTCAGGACACTCCTGCCTGTTTCCGATCCCCTAACACATGTGGACACTCTGGTGAGGGTCTTATCCTGGCTGGGTTCCTCGCCCTTCTGTGAGGTAGGCCCTTTGCTGTGACATCACTCCTGCCTTGCTGGCACACATCACCTTGGCGACATGGGCCCTCAGTTGCGAGTTGGTGCCTGCTGGGGATCTCCTCCCCTTGGTAATGAGGGCCCTCTGGCGTCAGGCCCTAACTCCTGGGCTCCCAAAATTTTCTGATGTGAGCCCAGTGATGCCAGGACACTCTTGTAAGGTTCCCATCCCCATGGGGATGTGTGCCTTCTGTTCTCTTGTCCCAACGCCTGGGTTGCTCACAGTTTCATGATGTTGGCTCCCTGGTGTTAATTCACACAGGCTTAGATCCCGTAGCCTCACTGCTCCTTGCCGCCTGCTGGGAGGTTCCAACTGCAGGATTCCTCACTTTTTATTCTATGGGCCTTCAGTTTTGAGGCTCCTCCAGCCTGTCTCACTCCCAGCCCCTTGGTGATGTGTGTCCTCATGTTTGAGGCCACGTGTGCTGGGTCCCTCTCCTTTCCATAATGTGGCCCCACTGGTGTGAGGACACTCCTGCCCAGCTCCCATCCACTTGGTGATGTGGGACCTCTGGTGAGAGTCTGATCCTGGCTGGGTTCCTCACCCTTTTGTGAGGTGGGCCCTCTCTGTGAGGTAATTCCTGCCTGGCTTGCTCCCTTTGCCTTGGTGACATCGGCCCTTTGGTGGCAGTTGCAGCCTGCTGGGAACCTCCTCTCCTAAGTGTTCAGGGCCCTCTGGCGTCAGGCTCTAAGTGCTGGGCTCCCCACGTTTTCTGATGTGAGCCCAGTGATGCCACGACACTCCTGTACGGTTCCCATCCCCATGAAGATGTGTGCCTTCTGTTCTCTTGTCCCAACGCCTGGGTTGCTCACAGTTTCAGGATGTGGGCCCTCTGCTGTGAGTTCACTCCGGCCTGTATCCAATAGCGTCGGTGCTCTGGGCTGCCTGCTTGGAGGTTGCAACTTTTGGTTTCCTTAATTTTTATTCTATTGGCCCTCTGTTGTGAGTCTCATCCTGCATGCCTCACTCCCAGCACCTTCGTGATGTGTGTCCCCTTGTTTGAGGCCACATGTGCTGGGTTCCTCACCTTTCGCTGATGTGGCCCCCCTGGTGTGATGACACTCCTTCCTGGTTCCCATCCACTTGGCGATGTGTGCCCTCTGGTGAGAGTCTGATCCTGATAGGGTTCCTCACACTTCTGTGAGGTGGGCGCTCTGCTCTGAGGTCACTCCTGCCTGGCTGGCACACCCCGCCTTGGTGACGTCGGCCCTTTGGTGGCAGTTGGAGCCTGCTGGGAGCTTCGTCCCGTCAGTCATGAGGGCCCTCTGGCGTCAGGCCATAACTGCTGGGCACCCACATTTTATGATACGTGCTAAGTGGTACGAGGACACTCCTGCCAAGTTCCCATCCCCATGGGGATGTGGGCCTCCTGCTCTGAGGTCCCAACGCCTGGGTTGCTCAGAGTTTCATGATGTGGGCCATCTGCTGTGAGTTCACTGTGGCCTGGATCACATAGACTCGGTGCTCTGGGCCGCCTGCTGGGAGGTTCCAACTGCTGGATTCCTCACATTTTTTATTCTATGGGCCCTCTGTTTTGAGTCTCCTCCTGCATGCCTCACTGCCAGACCCCTTGTGATGTGTGTCCCCTTGTTTGAGGCCACATGTGCTGGGTTCCTCCACTTTCGCTGATGTGGCCCCACTGGTGTGAAGACACACTTGCCTAGTTCCCATCCCCTTGGTGATGTGGGCCCTCTGGTGAGAATCTGATCCTCGTTGGGGTCCTCACACTTCCGTGACGTGGGATCTCTGTGCTGAGGTCACTCCTGCCTGGCTGGCACACGTCACCTTGGCGACATGGGCCCTCAGTTGGGAGTTGGTGCCTGCTGGCGGTCTACTCCCCTTGGTAATGAGGTCACTCTGGCTTCAGGCCCTAACTCCTGGGATCCAAATTTTTCTGATGGTCGCCCAGTGGTTCTAGGACACTCCTGCCAGGTTCCCATCTCCATGGGCATGTGGGCCTTCTGTTCTGAGGTCCCAACGGCTGGGTTGCTCACAGTTTCATGATGTGGGCCCTCTGCTGTAAGTTCACTGCGGCCTGGATCCCATAGACTCTGTGCTCTTGGCCGCCTGCTGAGAGGTTCCAACTGCTGGATTCCTCACATTTTTTATTCTATGGGCCCTGTGTTGTGAGGCTACTCCTTCCTGCCTCACTCCAAGCCCCTTGGAGATGTTGGTCCTCTGGTTTAAGCCACATGTTCTGGGTTCCTCACCTTTCTATGATTTGGCCTCACTGGTGTGAGGCCACTCCTGCCTCGTTCCGATCCCCTTGGTTATGTGGGCCCTCTGGGGAGAGTCTTATACTGGCTGGGTTCCTCACACTTCTGTGACGTAGGCCCTCTGCTCAGAGGTCACTCCTGCCTGGCTGGCACACGTCACCTTGGCAACGTGTGCCCTCAGTTGGGAGTTGGTGCCTGCTGGGAGCCTCCTCCCCTCAGTAATGAGGGCCCTCTGGCGTCAGGCCCTAACTCCTGGGCTCCCAAAATTTTCTGATGTGTGCCCTGTGGTGTGAGTACACTCCTGCCAGGTTCCCAACCTCATGGGAATGTGGGCCTTCTGCTCTGTGGTCCCAAAGTCTGGGTTGCTCACAGTTTCATGATGAGGGCCCTCTGTTGTGAGTTCACACCGGCCGGGATCCCATAGCCTCGCTGCACTTTGCCGCCTGGTGGGAGGTTCCAAATGCTGGATTCCTCACATTTTTTATTCTACGGGCCCTGTGTTGTGAGGCTACTCCTGCCTGCCTCACTCCGAGCCCCTTGGAGATGTGGGTCCTCTGGTTTAGGCCACATGTTCCGGGTTCCTCACCTTTCTATGATTTGGCCACACTGGTGTGAGGACACTCCTGCCTGGTTCCGATCCCCTTGGTGATGTGAGTCCTCTGGTGATAGTCTGATCCTGGATGGGTTCCTCACCCTTCTGTGAGGTGGGCCCTCTCTCTGAGGCAATTCCTGCCTGGCTGGCACAAGTTGCCTTGGTGAGCTCGGCCCTCTGGTGGCAGTTGGAGCCTGCTGGGAACCTCCTCTCCTACGTGATGAGGGCCCTCTGGCGTCAGGCTCTAACTGCTGGGCTCCCCACGTTTTCTGATGTGAGCCCAGTGATGCCAGGACACTCTTGTAAGGTTCCCATCCCCATGGGGATGTGTGCCTTCTGTTCTCTTGTCCCAACGCCTGGGTTCCTCACAGTTTCATGATGTTGGCTCCCTGGTGTTAGTTCACCAGGCTTAGATCCCATAGCCTCTGTGCTCTGGGCTGCCTGCTGGGAGGTTCCAACTGCAGGATCCCTCACCATTTTTATACTTCTGTCCCTGTGTTGTGAGGCTCCTCCTGCCTGCCTCACTGCGAGCCCCTTGTTGATGTAGGTCCTCTGGTTTGAGGCCACATGTGCCGGTTGCCTCACCTTTTAGTGATGTGGCCCCACTGGTGTGAGGACACTCCTGCCTGGTTCCCATCCCCTTGGTGATGTGGGCCCTCTGGTGAGAGTCTGATCCTGATGGGGTTCCTCACGCTTCTGTGAGGTGGGCCCTCTGCTCTGAGGTCACTCCTGCCTGGCTTGCACACACCTCCATGGCGACGTTGGCACTCTGGTGACAGTTGGAGCCTGCTGAGAGCCTCCTTCCCTCGGTGATGAGGGCCTTCTGGCGTCAGGCCCTAACTGCTGGGTACCCACATATTCTGATACATGCTAAGTGGTGTGAGGACACTCCTGCCAGGTTCCCATCCCTATTGGGATGTGGGCCTTGTGCTCTGAGGTCCCAACGTCTGGGTTGCTCACAGTTTCATGATGTGGCCCTCTGCTCTGTGTTCACTGTGGTCTGGATCCCATAGTCTCGGTGCTCTGGGCTCCCTGCTGGCAGGTTCCTACTGCTGGTTTCCTCACCATTTTTATTCTATGGGCCCTGTGTTGTGTGGCTACTCCTGCCTACCTCACTCCGAGGCCATTGGACATGTGGGTCCTCTGGTTTAGGCCACATGTGCTGGGTTCCTCACCTTTCTATGATGTGACCGCACTGGTGTGAGGACACTCCTGCCTGGTTCCGATCCCCTTGGTGATGTGGGCCCTCTGGTGAGAGTCTTATCCTGGCTTGGTTGCTCACCCTTCTGTGAGGTAGGCCCTCTGCTGCGAGGTCACTCCTGCCTGGCTGGCAAACGTTACCTTGGTGACGTGTGCCCTCAGTTGGGAGTTGGTGCCTGTTTGGAGTCTCCTCCCCTCGGTAATGAGGGCCCTCTGGCATCAGGCCCTAACTCCTGGCTCCCAAATTTTCTGATGTGCGCCCTGTGGTGCGAGTACACTCCTGGCAGGTTCCCAACCACATGGGAATGTGGACCTTCAGCTCTGAGGTCCCAACGCCTGTGTTGCTCACAGTTTCATGATGAGGGCCCTCTGTTGTGAATTCACTCAGGCCTGGATCCCATAGCCTCCCTGCTCTTGGCCGCCTGCTGGGAGGTTCCAAGTGCGGGATTCCTTACCTTTGTTATTCTATAGGAACTCTGTTTTGAGGCTCCCCCTGCCTGCCTCACTCCCAGCCCCTTGGTGATGTGTGTCCTCTGATTTGAGGCTACGTGTGCTGGGTCCCTCGTCTTTCGCTGACGTGGCTCCACTGGTGAGAGGACACTCCTGCCTGGTTCTCATCCCCTTGGTGATGTGGGCCCTCTGGAGAGAGTCTGATCCTTGTTGGGTACCTCACACATTTGTGAGGTGGGCCCTCTGCTCTGAAGTCAGTCCTGCCTGGCTCGCACACCCTGATTTAGTGACGTCGGCCCTCGGGTAGCACTTGGAGCGTGCTGGGGCCTCCTCCCGTTGGTAATGAGGGCCCTCTGGCGTCAGGCCCTAACTGGTGGACTCCCCACATTTTCTGATGTGTGCCCACTGGTGCAATGACACTCCTGCCAGGTTCCCATCCCCATGGGGATGTGGGCCTTCTGCTCTGAGGTCCCAACGGCTGGGTTGATTACAGTGTCAGGATGTTGGCCCTCTGCTGTGAGTTTACTCTGGCATGGATCCTATGGCCTCGGTGATCTGGGCCACCTGCTTGGAGCTTCCAACTGCTGGATTCCTCACCTTTTTTATTCTATGGTCCCTGTGTTGTGAGACACCTCCTGCCTGCCTCACTCCGAGCCTCTTGGCGATGTGGGCACTCTGGTTTGAGGCCACATGTGCTGGTTTCCTCACCTTTCACAGATGTGGCCCCCCTTGTGTGAGGACACTCCTGCCTGGTTCCCATTACCTCGGAGATGTGTGCGCTCTGGTGAGTGTGATCCTGGTTGGGTTCCTCACACTTCTGTGAGGTGGGCCCTCTGCTGTGAGGTCACTCCTTCCTGGATGCACACATCGCCTTGGCCACATGGGCCCTGTGGTAGCAGTTGGAACGTGCTGGGAGCCTCCTCCCCTCGGTCATGAGGGCCCTCTGGCGTCAGGCTGTAACTGCTGGGTTCCCATATTTTCTGATACGTGCTAAGTGGTGCGAGGACACTCCTGCCAGGTTCCCATCCACATGGGGATGTGGGCCTTCTGCTCTGAGGTCCCAACAGCTGGGTTGCTCACAGTTTCATGCTGTGGGCTCTCTGCTGTGATTTCACTGCGGCCTGCGTACCATAGACTCGGTGCTCTGGGCCACCTGCTCGGAGGTTCCAACTGCTGGATTCCTCACCTTTTTTATTCTTTGGGCCCTCTTTTTTCAGCCTACTCCTGCGTGACTCACTGCGTGCCCCTTGGGGATGTGGATCCTCTGGTTCAGGCCACATGTGCTGGGTTTCTCTCATTTATATGATGTGGCCACACTGGTGGCAGTGTCAGGACACTCCTGCCTGTTTCCGATCCCCTAACACATGTGGACACTCTGGTGAGGGTCTTATCCTGGCTGGGTTCCTCGCCCTTCTGTGAGGTAGGCCCTTTGCTGTGACATCACTCCTGCCTTGCTGGCACACATCACCTTGGCGACATGGGCCCTCAGTTGCGAGTTGGTGCCTGCTGGGGATCTCCTCCCCTTGGTAATGAGGGCCCTCTGGCGTCAGGCCCTAACTCCTGGGCTCCCAAAATTTTCTGATGTGAGCCCAGTGATGCCAGGACACTCTTGTAAGGTTCCCATCCCCATGGGGATGTGTGCCTTCTGTTCTCTTGTCCCAACGCCTGGGTTGCTCACAGTTTCATGATGTTGGCTCCCTGGTGTTAATTCACACAGGCTTAGATCCCGTAGCCTCACTGCTCCTTGCCGCCTGCTGGGAGGTTCCAACTGCAGGATTCCTCACTTTTTATTCTATGGGCCTTCAGTTTTGAGGCTCCTCCAGCCTGTCTCACTCCCAGCCCCTTGGTGATGTGTGTCCTCATGTTTGAGGCCACGTGTGCTGGGTCCCTCTCCTTTCCATAATGTGGCCCCACTGGTGTGAGGACACTCCTGCCCAGCTCCCATCCACTTGGTGATGTGGGACCTCTGGTGAGAGTCTGATCCTGGCTGGGTTCCTCACCCTTTTGTGAGGTGGGCCCTCTCTGTGAGGTAATTCCTGCCTGGCTTGCTCCCTTTGCCTTGGTGACATCGGCCCTTTGGTGGCAGTTGCAGCCTGCTGGGAACCTCCTCTCCTAAGTGTTCAGGGCCCTCTGGCGTCAGGCTCTAAGTGCTGGGCTCCCCACGTTTTCTGATGTGAGCCCAGTGATGCCACGACACTCCTGTACGGTTCCCATCCCCATGAAGATGTGTGCCTTCTGTTCTCTTGTCCCAACGCCTGGGTTGCTCACAGTTTCAGGATGTGGGCCCTCTGCTGTGAGTTCACTCCGGCCTGTATCCAATAGCGTCGGTGCTCTGGGCTGCCTGCTTGGAGGTTGCAACTTTTGGTTTCCTTAATTTTTATTCTATTGGCCCTCTGTTGTGAGTCTCATCCTGCATGCCTCACTCCCAGCACCTTCGTGATGTGTGTCCCCTTGTTTGAGGCCACATGTGCTGGGTTCCTCACCTTTCGCTGATGTGGCCCCCCTGGTGTGATGACACTCCTTCCTGGTTCCCATCCACTTGGCGATGTGTGCCCTCTGGTGAGAGTCTGATCCTGATAGGGTTCCTCACACTTCTGTGAGGTGGGCGCTCTGCTCTGAGGTCACTCCTGCCTGGCTGGCACACCCCGCCTTGGTGACGTCGGCCCTTTGGTGGCAGTTGGAGCCTGCTGGGAGCTTCGTCCCGTCAGTCATGAGGGCCCTCTGGCGTCAGGCCATAACTGCTGGGCACCCACATTTTATGATACGTGCTAAGTGGTACGAGGACACTCCTGCCAAGTTCCCATCCCCATGGGGATGTGGGCCTCCTGCTCTGAGGTCCCAACGCCTGGGTTGCTCAGAGTTTCATGATGTGGGCCATCTGCTGTGAGTTCACTGTGGCCTGGATCACATAGACTCGGTGCTCTGGGCCGCCTGCTGGGAGGTTCCAACTGCTGGATTCCTCACATTTTTTATTCTATGGGCCCTCTGTTTTGAGTCTCCTCCTGCATGCCTCACTGCCAGACCCCTTGTGATGTGTGTCCCCTTGTTTGAGGCCACATGTGCTGGGTTCCTCCACTTTCGCTGATGTGGCCCCACTGGTGTGAAGACACACTTGGCTAGTTCCCATCCCCTTGGTGATGTGGGCCCTCTGGTGAGAATCTGATCCTCGTTGGGGTCCTCACACTTCCGTGACGTGGGATCTCTGTGCTGAGGTCACTCCTGCCTGGCTGGCACACGTCACCTTGGCGACATGGGCCCTCAGTTGGGAGTTGGTGCCTGCTGGCGGTCTACTCCCCTTGGTAATGAGGTCACTCTGGCTTCAGGCCCTAACTCCTGGGATCCAAATTTTTCTGATGGTCGCCCAGTGGTTCTAGGACACTCCTGCCTGGTTCCCATCTCCATGGGCATGTGGGCCTTCTGTTCTGAGGTCCCAACGGCTGGGTTGCTCACAGTTTCATGATGTGGGCCCTCTGCTGTAAGTTCACTGCGGCCTGGATCCCATAGACTCTGTGCTCTTGGCCGCCTGCTGAGAGGTTCCAACTGCTGGATTCCTCACATTTTTTATTCTATGGGCCCTGTGTTGTGAGGCTACTCCTTCCTGCCTCACTCCAAGCCCCTTGGAGATGTTGGTCCTCTGGTTTAAGCCACATGTTCTGGGTTCCTCACCTTTCTATGATTTGGCCTCACTGGTGTGAGGCCACTCCTGCCTCGTTCCGATCCCCTTGGTTATGTGGGCCCTCTGGGGAGAGTCTTATACTGGCTGGGTTCCTCACACTTCTGTGACGTAGGCCCTCTGCTCAGAGGTCACTCCTGCCTGGCTGGCACACGTCACCTTGGCAACGTGTGCCCTCAGTTGGGAGTTGGTGCCTGCTGGGAGCCTCCTCCCCTCAGTAATGAGGGCCCTCTGGCGTCAGGCCCTAACTCCTGGGCTCCCAAAATTTTCTGATGTGTGCCCTGTGGTGTGAGTACACTCCTGCCAGGTTCCCAACCTCATGGGAATGTGGGCCTTCTGCTCTGTGGTCCCAAAGTCTGGGTTGCTCACAGTTTCATGATGAGGGCCCTCTGTTGTGAGTTCACCCCGGCCGGGATCCCATAGCCTCGCTGCACTTTGCCGCCTGGTGGGAGGTTCCAAATGCTGGATTCCTCACATTTTTTATTCTACGGGCCCTGTGTTGTGAGGCTACTCCTGCCTGCCTCACTCCGAGCCCCTTGGAGATGTGGGTCCTCTGGTTTAGGCCACATGTTCCGGGTTCCTCACCTTTCTATGATTTGGCCACACTGGTGTGAGGACACTCCTGCCTGGTTCCGATCCCCTTGGTGATGTGAGTCCTCTGGTGATAGTCTGATCCTGGATGGGTTCCTCACCCTTCTGTGAGGTGGGCCCTCTCTCTGAGGCAATTCCTGCCTGGCTGGCACAAGTTGCCTTGGTGAGCTCGGCCCTCTGGTGGCAGTTGGAGCCTGCTGGGAACCTCCTCTCCTACGTGATGAGGGCCCTCTGGCGTCAGGCTCTAACTGCTGGGCTCCCCACGTTTTCTGATGTGAGCCCAGTGATGCCAGGACACTCTTGTAAGGTTCCCATCCCCATGGGGATGTGTGCCTTCTGTTCTCTTGTCCCAACGCCTGGGTTCCTCACAGTTTCATGATGTTGGCTCCCTGGTGTTAGTTCACCAGGCTTAGATCCCATAGCCTCTGTGCTCTGGGCTGCCTGCTGGGAGGTTCCAACTGCAGGATCCCTCACCATTTTTATACTTCTGTCCCTGTGTTGTGAGGCTCCTCCTGCCTGCCTCACTGCGAGCCCCTTGTTGATGTAGGTCCTCTGGTTTGAGGCCACATGTGCCGGTTGCCTCACCTTTTAGTGATGTGGCCCCACTGGTGTGAGGACACTCCTGCCTGGTTCCCATCCCCTTGGTGATGTGGGCCCTCTGGTGAGAGTCTGATCCTGATGGGGTTCCTCACGCTTCTGTGAGGTGGGCCCTCTGCTCTGAGGTCACTCCTGCCTGGCTTGCACACACCTCCATGGCGACGTTGGCACTCTGGTGACAGTTGGAGCCTGCTGAGAGCCTCCTTCCCTCGGTGATGAGGGCCTTCTGGCGTCAGGCCCTAACTGCTGGGTACCCACATATTCTGATACATGCTAAGTGGTGTGAGGACACTCCTGCCAGGTTCCCATCCCTATTGGGATGTGGGCCTTGTGCTCTGAGGTCCCAACGTCTGGGTTGCTCACAGTTTCATGATGTGGCCCTCTGCTCTGTGTTCACTGTGGTCTGGATCCCATAGTCTCGGTGCTCTGGGCTCCCTGCTGGCAGGTTCCTACTGCTGGTTTCCTCACCATTTTTATTCTATGGGCCCTGTGTTGTGTGGCTACTCCTGCCTACCTCACTCCGAGGCCATTGGACATGTGGGTCCTCTGGTTTAGGCCACATGTGCTGGGTTCCTCACCTTTCTATGATGTGACCGCACTGGTGTGAGGACACTCCTGCCTGGTTCCGATCCCCTTGGTGATGTGGGCCCTCTGGTGAGAGTCTTATCCTGGCTTGGTTGCTCACCCTTCTGTGAGGTAGGCCCTCTGCTGCGAGGTCACTCCTGCCTGGCTGGCAAACGTTACCTTGGTGACGTGTGCCCTCAGTTGGGAGTTGGTGCCTGTTTGGAGTCTCCTCCCCTCGGTAATGAGGGCCCTCTGGCATCAGGCCCTAACTCCTGGCTCCCAAATTTTCTGATGTGCGCCCTGTGGTGCGAGTACACTCCTGGCAGGTTCCCAACCACATGGGAATGTGGGCCTTCAGCTCTGAGGTCCCAAAGCCTGTGTTGCTCACAGTTTCATGATGAGGGCCCTCTGTTGTGAATTCACTCAGGCCTGGATCCCATAGCCTCCCTGCTCTTGGCCGCCTGCTGGGAGGTTCCAACTGCGGGATTCCTTACCTTTGTTATTCTATAGGAACTCTGTTTTGAGGCTCCCCCTGCCTGCCTCACTCCCAGCCCCTTGGTGATGTGTGTCCTCTGATTTGAGGCTACGTGTGCTGGGTCCCTCGTCTTTCGCTGACGTGGCTCCACTGGTGAGAGGACACTCCTGCCTGGTTCTCATCCCCTTGGTGATGTGGGCCCTCTGGAGAGAGTCTGATCCTTGTTGGGTACCTCACACATTTGTGAGGTGGGCCCTCTGCTCTGAAGTCAGTCCTGCCTGGCTCGCACACCCTGATTTAGTGACGTCGGCCCTCGGGTAGCACTTGGAGCGTGCTGGGGCCTCCTCCCGTTAGTAATGAGGGCCCTCTGGCGTCAGGCCCTAACTGGTGGACTCCCCATATTTTCTGATGTGTGCCCACTGGTGCAATGACACTCCTGCCAGGTTCCCATCCCCATGGGGATGTGGGCCTTCTGCTCTGAGGTCCCAACGGCTGGGTTGATTACAGTGTCAGGATGTTGGCCCTCTGCTGTGAGTTTACTCTGGCATGGATCCTATGGCCTCGGTGATCTGGGCCACCTGCTTGGAGCTTCCAACTGCTGGATTCCTCACCTTTTTTATTCTATGGTCCCTGTGTTGTGAGACACCTCCTGCCTGCCTCACTCCGAGCCTCTTGGCGATGTGGGCACTCTGGTTTGAGGCCACATGTGCTGGTTTCCTCACCTTTCACAGATGTGGCCCCCCTTGTGTGAGGACACTCCTGCCTGGTTCCCATTACCTCGGAGATGTGTGCGCTCTGGTGAGTGTGATCCTGGTTGGGTTCCTCACACTTCTGTGAGGTGGGCCCTCTGCTGTGAGGTCACTCCTTCCTGGATGCACACATCGCCTTGGCCACATGGGCCCTGTGGTAGCAGTTGGAACGTGCTGGGAGCCTCCTCCCCTCGGTCATGAGGGCCCTCTGGCGTCAGGCTGTAACTGCTGGGTTCCCATATTTTCTGATACGTGCTAAGTGGTGCGAGGACACTCCTGCCAGGTTCCCATCCACATGGGGATGTGGGCCTTCTGCTCTGAGGTCCCAACAGCTGGGTTGCTCACAGTTTCATGCTGTGGGCTCTCTGCTGTGATTTCACTGCGGCCTGCGTACCATAGACTCGGTGCTCTGGGCCACCTGCTCGGAGGTTCCAACTGCTGGATTCCTCACCTTTTTTATTCTTTGGGCCCTCTTTTTTCAGCCTACTCCTGCGTGACTCACTGCGTGCCCCTTGGGGATGTGGATCCTCTGGTTCAGGCCACATGTGCTGGGTTTCTCTCATTTATATGATGTGGCCACACTGGTGGCAGTGTCAGGACACTCCTGCCTGTTTCCGATCCCCTAACACATGTGGACACTCTGGTGAGGGTCTTATCCTGGCTGGGTTCCTCGCCCTTCTGTGAGGTAGGCCCTTTGCTGTGACATCACTCCTGCCTTGCTGGCACACATCACCTTGGCGACATGGGCCCTCAGTTGCGAGTTGGTGCCTGCTGGGGATCTCCTCCCCTTGGTAATGAGGGCCCTCTGGCGTCAGGCCCTAACTCCTGGGCTCCCAAAATTTTCTGATGTGAGCCCAGTGATGCCAGGACACTCTTGTAAGGTTCCCATCCCCATGGGGATGTGTGCCTTCTGTTCTCTTGTCCCAACGTCTGGGTTGCTCACAGTTTCATGATGTTGGCTCCCTGGTGTTAATTCACACAGGCTTAGATCCCGTAGCCTCACTGCTCCTTGCCGCCTGCTGGGAGGTTCCAACTGCAGGATTCCTCACTTTTTATTCTATGGGCCTTCAGTTTTGAGGCTCCTCCAGCCTGTCTCACTCCCAGCCCCTTGGTGATGTGTGTCCTCATGTTTGAGGCCACGTGTGCTGGGTCCCTCTCCTTTCCATAATGTGGCCCCACTGGTGTGAGGACACTCCTGCCCAGCTCCCATCCACTTGGTGATGTGGGACCTCTGGTGAGAGTCTGATCCTGGCTGGGTTCCTCACCCTTTTGTGAGGTGGGCCCTCTCTGTGAGGTAATTCCTGCCTGGCTTGCTCCCTTTGCCTTGGTGACATCGGCCCTTTGGTGGCAGTTGCAGCCTGCTGGGAACCTCCTCTCCTAAGTGTTCAGGGCCCTCTGGCGTCAGGCTCTAAGTGCTGGGCTCCCCACGTTTTCTGATGTGAGCCCAGTGATGCCACGACACTCCTGTACGGTTCCCATCCCCATGAAGATGTGTGCCTTCTGTTCTCTTGTCCCAACGCCTGGGTTGCTCACAGTTTCAGGATGTGGGCCCTCTGCTGTGAGTTCACTCCGGCCTGTATCCAATAGCGTCGGTGCTCTGGGCTGCCTGCTTGGAGGTTGCAACTTTTGGTTTCCTTAATTTTTATTCTATTGGCCCTCTGTTGTGAGTCTCATCCTGCATGCCTCACTCCCAGCACCTTCGTGATGTGTGTCCCCTTGTTTGAGGCCACATGTGCTGGGTTCCTCACCTTTCGCTGATGTGGCCCCCCTGGTGTGATGACACTCCTTCCTGGTTCCCATCCACTTGGCGATGTGTGCCCTCTGGTGAGAGTCTGATCCTGATAGGGTTCCTCACACTTCTGTGAGGTGGGCGCTCTGCTCTGAGGTCACTCCTGCCTGGCTGGCACACCCCGCCTTGGTGACGTCGGCCCTTTGGTGGCAGTTGGAGCCTGCTGGGAGCTTCCTCCCGTCAGTCATGAGGGCCCTCTGGCGTCAGGCCATAACTGCTGGGCACCCACATTTTATGATACGTGCTAAGTGGTACGAGGACACTCCTGCCAAGTTCCCATCCCCATGGGGATGTGGGCCTCCTGCTCTGAGGTCCCAACGCCTGGGTTGCTCAGAGTTTCATGATGTGGGCCATCTGCTGTGAGTTCACTGTGGCCTGGATCACATAGACTCGGTGCTCTGGGCCGCCTGCTGGGAGGTTCCAACTGCTGGATTCCTCACATTTTTTATTCTATGGGCCCTCTGTTTTGAGTCTCCTCCTGCATGCCTCACTGCCAGACCCCTTGTGATGTGTGTCCCCTTGTTTGAGGCCACATGTGCTGGGTTCCTCCACTTTCGCTGATGTGGCCCCACTGGTGTGAAGACACACTTGCCTAGTTCCCATCCCCTTGGTGATGTGGGCCCTCTGGTGAGAATCTGATCCTCGTTGGGGTCCTCACACTTCCGTGACGTGGGATCTCTGTGCTGAGGTCACTCCTGCCTGGCTGGCACACGTCACCTTGGCGACGTGGGCCCTCAGTTGGGAGTTGGTGCCTGCTGGCGGTCTACTCCCCTTGGTAATGAGGTCACTCTGGCTTCAGGCCCTAACTCCTGGGATCCAAATTTTTCTGATGGTCGCCCAGTGGTTCTAGGACACTCCTGCCAGGTTCCCATCTCCATGGGCATGTGGGCCTTCTGTTCTGAGGTCCCAACGGCTGGGTTGCTCACAGTTTCATGATGTGGGCCCTCTGCTGTAAGTTCACTGCGGCCTGGATCCCATAGACTCTGTGCTCTTGGCCGCCTGCTGAGAGGTTCCAACTGCTGGATTCCTCACATTTTTTATTCTATGGGCCCTGTGTTGTGAGGCTACTCCTTCCTGCCTCACTCCAAGCCCCTTGGAGATGTTGGTCCTCTGGTTTAAGCCACATGTTCTGGGTTCCTCACCTTTCTATGATTTGGCCTCACTGGTGTGAGGCCACTGCTGCCTCGTTCCGATCCCCTTGGTTATGTGGGCCCTCTGGGGAGAGTCTTATACTGGCTGGGTTCCTCACACTTCTGTGACGTAGGCCCTCTGCTCAGAGGTCACTCCTGCCTGGCTGGCACACGTCACCTTGGCAACGTGTGCCCTCAGTTGGGAGTTGGTGCCTGCTGGGAGCCTCCTCCCCTCAGTAATGAGGGCCCTCTGGCGTCAGGCCCTAACTCCTGGGCTCCCAAAATTTTCTGATGTGTGCCCTGTGGTGTGAGTACACTCCTGCCAGGTTCCCAACCTCATGGGAATGTGGGCCTTCTGCTCTGTGGTCCCAAAGTCTGGGTTGCTCACAGTTTCATGATGAGGGCCCTCTGTTGTGAGTTCACACCGGCCAGGATCCCATAGCCTCGCTGCACTTTGCCGCCTGGTGGGAGGTTCCAAATGCTGGATTCCTCACATTTTTTATTCTACGGGCCCTGTGTTGTGAGGCTACTCCTGCCTGCCTCACTCCGAGCCCCTTGGAGATGTGGGTCCTCTGGTTTAGGCCACATGTTCCGGGTTCCTCACCTTTCTATGATTTGGCCACACTGGTGTGAGGACACTCCTGCCTGGTTCCGATCCCCTTGGTGATGTGAGTCCTCTGGTGATAGTCTGATCCTGGATGGGTTCCTCACCCTTCTGTGAGGTGGGCCCTCTCTCTGAGGCAATTCCTGCCTGGCTGGCACAAGTTGCCTTGGTGAGCTCGGCCCTCTGGTGGCAGTTGGAGCCTGCTGGGAACCTCCTCTCCTACGTGATGAGGGCCCTCTGGCGTCAGGCTCTAACTGCTGGGCTCCCCACGTTTTCTGATGTGAGCCCAGTGATGCCAGGACACTCTTGTAAGGTTCCCATCCCCATGGGGATGTGTGCCTTCTGTTCTCTTGTCCCAACGCCTGGGTTACTCACAGTTTCATGATGTTGGCTCCCTGGTGTTAGTTCACCAGGCTTAGATCCCATAGCCTCTGTGCTCTGGGCTGCCTGCTGGGAGGTTCCAACTGCAGGATCCCTCACCATTTTTATACTTCTCTCCCTGTGTTGTGAGGCTCCTCCTGCCTGCCTCACTGCGAGCCCCTTGTTGATGTAGGTCCTCTGGTTTGAGGCCACATGTGCCGGTTGCCTCACCTTTTAGTGATGTGGCCCCACTGGTGTGAGGACACTCCTGCCTGGTTCCCATCCCCTTGGTGATGTGGGCCCTCTGGTGAGAGTCTGATCCTGATGGGGTTCCTCACGCTTCTGTGAGGTGGGCCCTCTGCTCTGAGGTCACTCCTGCCTGGCTTGCACACACCTCCATGGCGACGTTGGCACTCTGGTGACAGTTGGAGCCTGCTGAGAGCCTCCTTCCCTCGGTGATGAGGGCCTTCTGGCGTCAGGCCCTAACTGCTGGGTACCCACATATTCTGATACATGCTAAGTGGTGTGAGGACACTCCTGCCAGGTTCCCATCCCTATTGGGATGTGGGCCTTGTGCTCTGAGGTCCCAACGTCTGGGTTGCTCACAGTTTCATGATGTGGCCCTCTGCTCTGTGTTCACTGTGGTCTGGATCCCATAGTCTCGGTGCTCTGGGCTCCCTGCTGGCAGGTTCCTACTGCTGGTTTCCTCACCATTTTTATTCTATGGGCCCTGTGTTGTGTGGCTACTCCTGCCTACCTCACTCCGAGGCCATTGGACATGTGGGTCCTCTGGTTTAGGCCACATGTGCTGGGTTCCTCACCTTTCTATGATGTGACCGCACTGGTGTGAGGACACTCCTGCCTGGTTCCGATCCCCTTGGTGATGTGGGCCCTCTGGTTAGAGTCTTATCCTGGCTTGGTTGCTCACCCTTCTGTGAGGTAGGCCCTCTGCTGCGAGGTCACTCCTGCCTGGCTGGCAAACGTTACCTTGGTGACGTGTGCCCTCAGTTGGGAGTTGGTGCCTGTTTGGAGTCTCCTCCCCTCGGTAATGAGCGCCCTCTGGCATCAGGCCCTAACTCCTGGCTCCCAAATTTTCTGATGTGCGCCCTGTGGTGCGAGTACACTCCTGGCAGGTTCCCAACCACATGGGAATGTGGGCCTTCTGCTCTGAGGTCCCAACGCCTGTGTTGCTCACAGTTTCATGATGAGGGCCCTCTGTTGTGAATTCACTCAGGCCTGGATCCCATAGCCTCCCTGCTCTTGGCCGCCTGCTGGGAGGTTCCAACTGCGGGATTCCTTACCTTTGTTATTCTATAGGAACTCTGTTTTGAGGCTCCCCCTGCCTGCCTCACTCCCAGCCCCTTGGTGATGTGTGTCCTCTGATTTGAGGCTACGTGTGCTGGGTCCCTCGTCTTTCGCTGACGTGGCTCCACTGGTGAGAGGACACTCCTGCCTGGTTCTCATCCCCTTGGTGATGTGGGCCCTCTGGAGAGAGTCTGATCCTTGTTGGGTACCTCACACATTTGTGAGGTGGGCCCTCTGCTCTGAAGTCAGTCCTGCCTGGCTCGCACACCCTGATTTAGTGACGTCGGCCCTCGGGTAGCACTTGGAGCGTGCTGGGGCCTCCTCCCGTTAGTAATGAGGGCCCTCTGGCGTCAGGCCCTAACTGGTGGACTCCCCATATTTTCTGATGTGTGCCCACTGGTGCAATGACACTCCTGCCAGGTTCCCATCCCCATGGGGATGTGGGCCTTCTGCTCTGAGGTCCCAACGGCTGGGTTGATTACAGTGTCAGGATGTTGGCCCTCTGCTGTGAGTTTACTCTGGCATGGATCCTATGGCCTCGGTGATCTGGGCCACCTGCTTGGAGCTTCCAACTGCTGGATTCCTCACCTTTTTTATTCTATGGTCCCTGTGTTGTGAGACACCTCCTGCCTGCCTCACTCCGAGCCTCTTGGCGATGTGGGCACTCTGGTTTGAGGCCACATGTGCTGGTTTCCTCACCTTTCACAGATGTGGCCCCCCTTGTGTGAGGACACTCCTGCCTGGTTCCCATTACCTCGGAGATGTGTGCGCTCTGGTGAGTGTGATCCTGGTTGGGTTCCTCACACTTCTGTGAGGTGGGCCCTCTGCTGTGAGGTCACTCCTTCCTGGATGCACACATCGCCTTGGCCACATGGGCCCTGTGGTAGCAGTTGGAACGTGCTGGGAGCCTCCTCCCCTCGGTCATGAGGGCCCTCTGGCGTCAGGCTGTAACTGCTGGGTTCCCATATTTTCTGATACGTGCTAAGTGGTGCGAGGACACTCCTGCCAGGTTCCCATCCACATGGGGATGTGGGCCTTCTGCTCTGAGGTCCCAACAGCTGGGTTGCTCACAGTTTCATGCTGTGGGCTCTCTGCTGTGATTTCACTGCGGCCTGCGTACCATAGACTCGGTGCTCTGGGCCACCTGCTCGGAGGTTCCAACTGCTGGATTCCTCACCTTTTTTATTCTTTGGGCCCTCTTTTTTCAGCCTACTCCTGCGTGACTCACTGCGTGCCCCTTGGGGATGTGGATCCTCTGGTTCAGGCCACATGTGCTGGGTTTCTCTCATTTATATGATGTGGCCACACTGGTGGCAGTGTCAGGACACTCCTGCCTGTTTCCGATCCCCTAACACATGTGGACACTCTGGTGAGGGTCTTATCCTGGCTGGGTTCCTCGCCCTTCTGTGAGGTAGGCCCTTTGCTGTGACATCACTCCTGCCTTGCTGGCACACATCACCTTGGCGACATGGGCCCTCAGTTGCGAGTTGGTGCCTGCTGGGGATCTCCTCCCCTTGGTAATGAGGGCCCTCTGGCGTCAGGCCCTAACTCCTGGGCTCCCAAAATTTTCTGATGTGAGCCCAGTGATGCCAGGACACTCTTGTAAGGTTCCCATCCCCATGGGGATGTGTGCCTTCTGTTCTCTTGTCCCAACGCCTGGGTTGCTCACAGTTTCATGATGTTGGCTCCCTGGTGTTAATTCACACAGGCTTAGATCCCGTAGCCTCACTGCTCCTTGCCGCCTGCTGGGAGGTTCCAACTGCAGGATTCCTCACTTTTTATTCTATGGGCCTTCAGTTTTGAGGCTCCTCCAGCCTGTCTCACTCCCAGCCCCTTGGTGATGTGTGTCCTCATGTTTGAGGCCACGTGTGCTGGGTCCCTCTCCTTTCCATAATGTGGCCCCACTGGTGTGAGGACACTCCTGCCCAGCTCCCATCCACTTGGTGATGTGGGACCTCTGGTGAGAGTCTGATCCTGGCTGGGTTCCTCACCCTTTTGTGAGGTGGGCCCTCTCTGTGAGGTAATTCCTGCCTGGCTTGCTCCCTTTGCCTTGGTGACATCGGCCCTTTGGTGGCAGTTGCAGCCTGCTGGGAACCTCCTCTCCTAAGTGTTCAGGGCCCTCTGGCGTCAGGCTCTAAGTGCTGGGCTCCCCACGTTTTCTGATGTGAGCCCAGTGATGCCACGACACTCCTGTACGGTTCCCATCCCCATGAAGATGTGTGCCTTCTGTTCTCTTGTCCCAACGCCTGGGTTGCTCACAGTTTCAGGATGTGGGCCCTCTGCTGTGAGTTCACTCCGGCCTGTATCCAATAGCGTCGGTGCTCTGGGCTGCCTGCTTGGAGGTTGCAACTTTTGGTTTCCTTAATTTTTATTCTATTGGCCCTCTGTTGTGAGTCTCATCCTGCATGCCTCACTCCCAGCACCTTCGTGATGTGTGTCCCCTTGTTTGAGGCCACATGTGCTGGGTTCCTCACCTTTCGCTGATGTGGCCCCCCTGGTGTGATGACACTCCTTCCTGGTTCCCATCCACTTGGCGATGTGTGCCCTCTGGTGAGAGTCTGATCCTGATAGGGTTCCTCACACTTCTGTGAGGTGGGCGCTCTGCTCTGAGGTCACTCCTGCCTGGCTGGCACACCCCGCCTTGGTGACGTCGGCCCTTTGGTGGCAGTTGGAGCCTGCTGGGAGCTTCGTCCCGTCAGTCATGAGGGCCCTCTGGCGTCAGGCCATAACTGCTGGGCACCCACATTTTATGATACGTGCTAAGTGGTACGAGGACACTCCTGCCAAGTTCCCATCCCCATGGGGATGTGGGCCTCCTGCTCTGAGGTCCCAACGCCTGGGTTGCTCAGAGTTTCATGATGTGGGCCATCTGCTGTGAGTTCACTGTGGCCTGGATCACATAGACTCGGTGCTCTGGGCCGCCTGCTGGGAGGTTCCAACTGCTGGATTCCTCACATTTTTTATTCTATGGGCCCTCTGTTTTGAGTCTCCTCCTGCATGCCTCACTGCCAGACCCCTTGTGATGTGTGTCCCCTTGTTTGAGGCCACATGTGCTGGGTTCCTCCACTTTCGCTGATGTGGCCCCACTGGTGTGAAGACACACTTGCCTAGTTCCCATCCCCTTGGTGATGTGGGCCCTCTGGTGAGAATCTGATCCTCGTTGGGGTCCTCACACTTCCGTGACGTGGGATCTCTGTGCTGAGGTCACTCCTGCCTGGCTGGCACACGTCACCTTGGCGACATGGGCCCTCAGTTGGGAGTTGGTGCCTGCTGGCGGTCTACTCCCCTTGGTAATGAGGTCACTCTGGCTTCAGGCCCTAACTCCTGGGATCCAAATTTTTCTGATGGTCGCCCAGTGGTTCTAGGACACTCCTGCCAGGTTCCCATCTCCATGGGCATGTGGGCCTTCTGTTCTGAGGTCCCAACGGCTGGGTTGCTCACAGTTTCATGATGTGGGCCCTCTGCTGTAAGTTCACTGCGGCCTGGATCCCATAGACTCTGTGCTCTTGGCCGCCTGCTGAGAGGTTCCAACTGCTGGATTCCTCACATTTTTTATTCTATGGGCCCTGTGTTGTGAGGCTACTCCTTCCTGCCTCACTCCAAGCCCCTTGGAGATGTTGGTCCTCTGTTTTAAGCCACATGTTCTGGGTTCCTCACCTTTCTATGATTTGGCCTCACTGGTGTGAGGCCACTCCTGCCTCGTTCCGATCCCCTTGGTTATGTGGGCCCTCTGGGGAGAGTCTTATACTGGCTGGGTTCCTCACACTTCTGTGACGTAGGCCCTCTGCTCAGAGGTCACTCCTGCCTGGCTGGCACACGTCACCTTGGCAACGTGTGCCCTCAGTTGGGAGTTGGTGCCTGCTGGGAGCCTCCTCCCCTCAGTAATGAGGGCCCTCTGGCGTCAGGCCCTAACTCCTGGGCTCCCAAAATTTTCTGATGTGTGCCCTGTGGTGTGAGTACACTCCTGCCAGGTTCCCAACCTCATGGGAATGTGGGCCTTCTACTCTGTGGTCCCAAAGTCTGGGTTGCTCACAGTTTCATGATGAGGGCCCTCTGTTGTGAGTTCACCCCGGCCGGGATCCCATAGCCTCGCTGCACTTTGCCGCCTGGTGGGAGGTTCCAAATGCTGGATTCCTCACATTTTTTATTCTACGGGCCCTGTGTTGTGAGGCTACTCCTGCCTGCCTCACTCCGAGCCCCTTGGAGATGTGGGTCCTCTGGTTTAGGCCACATGTTCCGGGTTCCTCACCTTTCTATGATTTGGCCACACTGGTGTGAGGACACTCCTGCCTGGTTCCGATCCCCTTGGTGATGTGAGTCCTCTGGTGATAGTCTGATCCTGGATGGGTTCCTCACCCTTCTGTGAGGTGGGCCCTCTCTCTGAGGCAATTCCTGCCTGGCTGGCACAAGTTGCCTTGGTGAGCTCGGCCCTCTGGTGGCAGTTGGAGCCTGCTGGGAACCTCCTCTCCTACGTGATGAGGGCCCTCTGGCGTCAGGCTCTAACTGCTGGGCTCCCCACGTTTTCTGATGTGAGCCCAGTGATGCCAGGACACTCTTGTAAGGTTCCCATCCCCATGGGGATGTGTGCCTTCTGTTCTCTTGTCCCAACGCCTGGGTTCCTCACAGTTTCATGATGTTGGCTCCCTGGTGTTAGTTCACCAGGCTTAGATCCCATAGCCTCTGTGCTCTGGGCTGCCTGCTGGGAGGTTCCAACTGCAGGATCCCTTACCATTTTTATACTTCTCTCCCTGTGTTGTGAGGCTCCTCCTGCCTGCCTCACTGCGAGCCCCTTGTTGATGTAGGTCCTCTGGTTTGAGGCCACATGTGCCGGTTGCCTCACCTTTTAGTGATGTGGCCCCACTGGTGTGAGGACACTCCTGCCTGGTTCCCATCCCCTTGGTGATGTGGGCCCTCTGGTGAGAGTCTGATCCTGATGGGGTTCCTCACGCTTCTGTGAGGTGGGCCCTCTGCTCTGAGGTCACTCCTGCCTGGCTTGCACACACCTCCATGGCGACGTTGGCACTCTGGTGACAGTTGGAGCCTGCTGAGAGCCTCCTTCCCTCGGTGATGAGGGCCTTCTGGCGTCAGGCCCTAACTGCTGGGTACCCACATATTCTGATACATGCTAAGTGGTGTGAGGACACTCCTGCCAGGTTCCCATCCCTATTGGGATGTGGGCCTTGTGCTCTGAGGTCCCAACGTCTGGGTTGCTCACAGTTTCATGATGTGGCCCTCTGCTCTGTGTTCACTGTGGTCTGGATCCCATAGTCTCGGTGCTCTGGGCTCCCTGCTGGCAGGTTCCTACTGCTGGTTTCCTCACCATTTTTATTCTATGGGCCCTGTGTTGTGTGGCTACTCCTGCCTACCTCACTCCGAGGCCATTGGACATGTGGGTCCTCTGGTTTAGGCCACATGTGCTGGGTTCCTCACCTTTCTATGATGTGACCGCACTGGTGTGAGGACACTCCTGCCTGGTTCCGATCCCCTTGGTGATGTGGGCCCTCTGGTGAGAGTCTTATCCTGGCTTGGTTGCTCACCCTTCTGTGAGGTAGGCCCTCTGCTGCGAGGTCACTCCTGCCTGGCTGGCAAACGTTACCTTGGTGACGTGTGCCCTCAGTTGGGAGTTGGTGCCTGTTTGGAGTCTCCTCCCCTCGGTAATGAGCGCCCTCTGGCATCAGACCCTAACTCCTGGCTCCCAAATTTTCTGATGTGCGCCCTGTGGTGCGAGTACACTCCTGGCAGGTTCCCAACCACATGGGAATGTGGGCCTTCTGCTCTGAGGTCCCAACGCCTGTGTTGCTCACAGTTTCATGATGAGGGCCCTCTGTTGTGAATTCACTCAGGCCTGGATCCCATAGCCTCCCTGCTCTTGGCCACCTGCTGGGAGGTTCCAACTGCGGGATTCCTTACCTTTGTTATTCTATAGGAACTCTGTTTTGAGGCTCCCCCTGCCTGCCTCACTCCCAGCCCCTTGGTGATGTGTGTCCTCTGATTTGAGGCTACGTGTGCTGGGTCCCTCGTCTTTCGCTGACGTGGCTCCACTGGTGAGAGGACACTCCTGCCTGGTTCTCATCCCCTTGGTGATGTGGGCCCTCTGGAGAGAGTCTGATCCTTGTTGGGTACCTCACACATTTGTGAGGTGGGCCCTCTGCTCTGAAGTCAGTCCTGCCTGGCTCGCACACCCTGATTTAGTGACGTCGGCCCTCGGGTAGCACTTGGAGCGTGCTGGGGCCTCCTCCCGTTAGTAATGAGGGCCCTCTGGCGTCAGGCCCTAACTGGTGGACTCCCCATATTTTCTGATGTGTGCCCACTGGTGCAATGACACTCCTGCCAGGTTCCCATCCCCATGGGGATGTGGGCCTTCTGCTCTGAGGTCCCAACGGCTGGGTTGATTACAGTGTCAGGATGTTGGCCCTCTGCTGTGAGTTTACTCTGGCATGGATCCTATGGCCTCGGTGATCTGGGCCACCTGCTTGGAGCTTCCAACTGCTGGATTCCTCACCTTTTTTATTCTATGGTCCCTGTGTTGTGAGACACCTCCTGCCTGCCTCACTCCGAGCCTCTTGGCGATGTGGGCACTCTGGTTTGAGGCCACATGTGCTGGTTTCCTCACCTTTCACAGATGTGGCCCCCCTTGTGTGAGGACACTCCTGCCTGGTTCCCATTACCTCGGAGATGTGTGCGCTCTGGTGAGTGTGATCCTGGTTGGGTTCCTCACACTTCTGTGAGGTGGGCCCTCTGCTGTGAGGTCACTCCTTCCTGGATGCACACATCGCCTTGGCCACATGGGCCCTGTGGTAGCAGTTGGAACGTGCTGGGAGCCTCCTCCCCTCGGTCATGAGGGCCCTCTGGCGTCAGGCTGTAACTGCTGGGTTCCCATATTTTCTGATACGTGCTAAGTGGTGCGAGGACACTCCTGCCAGGTTCCCATCCACATGGGGATGTGGGCCTTCTGCTCTGAGGTCCCAACAGCTGGGTTGCTCACAGTTTCATGCTGTGGGCTCTCTGCTGTGATTTCACTGCGGCCTGCGTACCATAGACTCGGTGCTCTGGGCCACCTGCTCAGAGGTTCCAACTGCTGGATTCCTCACCTTTTTTATTCTTTGGGCCCTCTTTTTTCAGCCTACTCCTGCGTGACTCACTGCGTGCCCCTTGGGGATGTGGATCCTCTGGTTCAGGCCACATGTGCTGGGTTTCTCTCATTTATATGATGTGGCCACACTGGTGGCAGTGTCAGGACACTCCTGCCTGTTTCCGATCCCCTAACACATGTGGACACTCTGGTGAGGGTCTTATCCTGGCTGGGTTCCTCGCCCTTCTGTGAGGTAGGCCCTTTGCTGTGACATCACTCCTGCCTTGCTGGCACACATCACCTTGGCGACATGGGCCCTCAGTTGCGAGTTGGTGCCTGCTGGGGATCTCCTCCCCTTGGTAATGAGGGCCCTCTGGCGTCAGGCCCTAACTCCTGGGCTCCCAAAATTTTCTGATGTGAGCCCAGTGATGCCAGGACACTCTTGTAAGGTTCCCATCCCCATGGGGATGTGTGCCTTCTGTTCTCTTGTCCCAACGCCTGGGTTGCTCACAGTTTCATGATGTTGGCTCCCTGGTGTTAATTCACACAGGCTTAGATCCCGTAGCCTCACTGCTCCTTGCCGCCTGCTGGGAGGTTCCAACTGCAGGATTCCTCACTTTTTATTCTATGGGCCTTCAGTTTTGAGGCTCCTCCAGCCTGTCTCACTCCCAGCCCCTTGGTGATGTGTGTCCTCATGTTTGAGGCCACGTGTGCTGGGTCCCTCTCCTTTCCATAATGTGGCCCCACTGGTGTGAGGACACTCCTGCCCAGCTCCCATCCACTTGGTGATGTGGGACCTCTGGTGAGAGTCTGATCCTGGCTGGGTTCCTCACCCTTTTGTGAGGTGGGCCCTCTCTGTGAGGTAATTCCTGCCTGGCTTGCTCCCTTTGCCTTGGTGACATCGGCCCTTTGGTGGCAGTTGCAGCCTGCTGGGAACCTCCTCTCCTAAGTGTTCAGGGCCCTCTGGCGTCAGGCTCTAAGTGCTGGGCTCCCCACGTTTTCTGATGTGAGCCCAGTGATGCCACGACACTCCTGTACGGTTCCCATCCCCATGAAGATGTGTGCCTTCTGTTCTCTTGTCCCAACGCCTGGGTTGCTCACAGTTTCAGGATGTGGGCCCTCTGCTGTGAGTTCACTCCGGCCTGTATCCAATAGCGTCGGTGCTCTGGGCTGCCTGCTTGGAGGTTGCAACTTTTGGTTTCCTTAATTTTTATTCTATTGGCCCTCTGTTGTGAGTCTCATCCTGCATGCCTCACTCCCAGCACCTTCGTGATGTGTGTCCCCTTGTTTGAGGCCACATGTGCTGGGTTCCTCACCTTTCGCTGATGTGGCCCCCCTGGTGTGATGACACTCCTTCCTGGTTCCCATCCACTTGGCGATGTGTGCCCTCTGGTGAGAGTCTGATCCTGATAGGGTTCCTCACACTTCTGTGAGGTGGGCGCTCTGCTCTGAGGTCACTCCTGCCTGGCTGGCACACCCCGCCTTGGTGACGTCGGCCCTTTGGTGGCAGTTGGAGCCTGCTGGGAGCTTCCTCCCGTCAGTCATGAGGGCCCTCTGGCGTCAGGCCATAACTGCTGGGCACCCACATTTTATGATACGTGCTAAGTGGTACGAGGACACTCCTGCCAAGTTCCCATCCCCATGGGGCTGTGGGCCTCCTGCTCTGAGGTCCCAACGCCTGGGTTGCTCAGAGTTTCATGATGTGGGCCATCTGCTGTGAGTTCACTGTGGCCTGGATCACATAGACTCGGTGCTCTGGGCCGCCTGCTGGGAGGTTCCAACTGCTGGATTCCTCACATTTTTTATTCTATGGGCCCTCTGTTTTGAGTCTCCTCCTGCATGCCTCACTGCCAGACCCCTTGTGATGTGTGTCCCCTTGTTTGAGGCCACATGTGCTGGGTTCCTCACCTTTCGCTGATGTGGCCCCACTGGTGTGAAGACACACTTGCCTAGTTCCCATCCCCTTGGTGATGTGGGCCCTCTGGTGAGAATCTGATCCTCGTTGGGGTCCTCACACTTCCGTGACGTGGGATCTCTGTGCTGAGGTCACTCCTGCCTGGCTGGCACACGTCACCTTGGCGACATGGGCCCTCAGTTGGGAGTTGGTGCCTGCTGGCGGTCTACTCCCCTTGGTAATGAGGTCACTCTGGCTTCAGGCCCTAACTCCTGGGATCCAAATTTTTCTGATGGTCGCCCAGTGGTTCTAGGACACTCCTGCCAGGTTCCCATCTCCATGGGCATGTGGGCCTTCTGTTCTGAGGTCCCAACGGCTGGGTTGCTCACAGTTTCATGATGTGGGCCCTCTGCTGTAAGTTCACTGCGGCCTGGATCCCATAGACTCTGTGCTCTTGGCCGCCTGCTGAGAGGTTCCAACTGCTGGATTCCTCACATTTTTTATTCTATGGGCCCTGTGTTGTGAGGCTACTCCTTCCTGCCTCACTCCAAGCCCCTTGGAGATGTTGGTCCTCTGGTTTAAGCCACATGTTCTGGGTTCCTCACCTTTCTATGATTTGGCCTCACTGGTGTGAGGCCACTCCTGCCTCGTTCCGATCCCCTTGGTTATGTGGGCCCTCTGGGGAGAGTCTTATACTGGCTGGGTTCCTCACACTTCTGTGACGTAGGCCCTCTGCTCAGAGGTCACTCCTGCCTGGCTGGCACACGTCACCTTGGCAACGTGTGCCCTCAGTTGGGAGTTGGTGCCTGCTGGGAGCCTCCTCCCCTCAGTAATGAGGGCCCTCTGGCGTCAGGCCCTAACTCCTGGGCTCCCAAAATTTTCTGATGTGTGCCCTGTGGTGTGAGTACACTCCTGCCAGGTTCCCAACCTCATGGGAATGTGGGCCTTCTGCTCTGTGGTCCCAAAGTCTGGGTTGCTCACAGTTTCATGATGAGGGCCCTCTGTTGTGAGTTCACCCCGGCCGGGATCCCATAGCCTCGCTGCACTTTGCCGCCTGGTGGGAGGTTCCAAATGCTGGATTCCTCACATTTTTTATTCTACGGGCCCTGTGTTGTGAGGCTACTCCTGCCTGCCTCACTCCGAGCCCCTTGGAGATGTGGGTCCTCTGGTTTAGGCCACATGTTCCGGGTTCCTCACCTTTCTATGATTTGGCCACACTGGTGTGAGGACACTCCTGCCTGGTTCCGATCCCCTTGGTGATGTGAGTCCTCTGGTGATAGTCTGATCCTGGATGGGTTCCTCACCCTTCTGTGAGGTGGGCCCTCTCTCTGAGGCAATTCCTGCCTGGCTGGCACAAGTTGCCTTGGTGAGCTCGGCCCTCTGGTGGCAGTTGGAGCCTGCTGGGAACCTCCTCTCCTACGTGATGAGGGCCCTCTGGCGTCAGGCTCTAACTGCTGGGCTCCCCACGTTTTCTGATGTGAGCCCAGTGATGCCAGGACACTCTTGTAAGGTTCCCATCCCCATGGGGATGTGTGCCTTCTGTTCTCTTGTCCCAACGCCTGGGTTCCTCACAGTTTCATGATGTTGGCTCCCTGGTGTTAGTTCACCAGGCTTAGATCCCATAGCCTCTGTGCTCTGGGCTGCCTGCTGGGAGGTTCCAACTGCAGGATCCCTCACCATTTTTATACTTCTGTCCCTGTGTTGTGAGGCTCCTCCTGCCTGCCTCACTGCGAACCCCTTGTTGATGTAGGTCCTCTGGTTTGAGGCCACATGTGCCGGTTGCCTCACCTTTTAGTGATGTGGCCCCACTGGTGTGAGGACACTCCTGCCTGGTTCCCATCCCCTTGGTGATGTGGGCCCTCTGGTGAGAGTCTGATCCTGATTGGGTTCCTCACGCTTCTGTGAGGTGGGCCCTCTGCTCTGAGGTCACTCCTGCCTGGCTTGCACACACCTCCATGGCGACGTTGGCACTCTGGTGACAGTTGGAGCCTGCTGAGAGCCTCCTTCCCTCGGTGATGAGGGCCTTCTGGCGTCAGGCCCTAACTGCTGGGTACCCACATATTCTGATACATGCTAAGTGGTGTGAGGACACTCCTGCCAGGTTCCCATCCCTATTGGGATGTGGGCCTTGTGCTCTGAGGTCCCAACGTCTGGGTTGCTCACAGTTTCATGATGTGGCCCTCTGCTCTGTGTTCACTGTGGTCTGGATCCCATAGTCTCGGTGCTCTGGGCTCCCTGCTGGCAGGTTCCTACTGCTGGTTTCCTCACCATTTTTATTCTATGGGCCCTGTGTTGTGTGGCTACTCCTGCCTACCTCACTCCGAGGCCATTGGACATGTGGGTCCTCTGGTTTAGGCCACATGTGCTGGGTTCCTCACCTTTCTATGATGTGACCGCACTGGTGTGAGGACACTCCTGCCTGGTTCCGATCCCCTTGGTGATGTGGGCCCTCTGGTGAGAGTCTTATCCTGGCTTGGTTGCTCACCCTTCTGTGAGGTAGGCCCTCTGCTGCGAGGTCACTCCTGCCTGGCTGGCAAACGTTACCTTGGTGACGTGTGCCCTCAGTTGGGAGTTGGTGCCTGTTTGGAGTCTCCTCCCCTCGGTAATGAGCGCCCTCTGGCATCAGGCCCTAACTCCTGGCTCCCAAATTTTCTGATGTGCGCCCTGTGGTGCGAGTACACTCCTGGCAGGTTCCCAACCACATGGGAATGTGGGCCTTCAGCTCTGAGGTCCCAACGCCTGTGTTGCTCACAGTTTCATGATGAGGGCCCTCTGTTGTGAATTCACTCAGGCCTGGATCCCATAGCCTCCCTGCTCTTGGCCGCCTGCTGGGAGGTTCCAACTGCGGGATTCCTTACCTTTGTTATTCTATAGGAACTCTGTTTTGAGGCTCCCCCTGCCTGCCTCACTCCCAGCCCCTTGGTGATGTGTGTCCTCTGATTTGAGGCTACGTGTGCTGGGTCCCTCGTCTTTCGCTGACGTGGCTCCACTGGTGAGAGGACACTCCTGCCTGGTTCTCATCCCCTTGGTGATGTGGGCCCTCTGGAGAGAGTCTGATCCTTGTTGGGTACCTCACACATTTGTGAGGTGGGCCCTCTGCTCTGAAGTCAGTCCTGCCTGGCTCGCACACCCTGATTTAGTGACGTCGGCCCTCGGGTAGCACTTGGAGCGTGCTGGGGCCTCCTCCCGTTGGTAATGAGGGCCCTCTGGCGTCAGGCCCTAACTGGTGGACTCCCCACATTTTCTGATGTGTGCCCACTGGTGCAATGACACTCCTGCCAGGTTCCCATCCCCATGGGGATGTGGGCCTTCTGCTCTGAGGTCCCAACGGCTGGGTTGATTACAGTGTCAGGATGTTGGCCCTCTGCTGTGAGTTTACTCTGGCATGGATCCTATGGCCTCGGTGATCTGGGCCACCTGCTTGGAGCTTCCAACTGCTGGATTCCTCACCTTTTTTATTCTATGGTCCCTGTGTTGTGAGACACCTCCTGCCTGCCTCACTCCGAGCCTCTTGGCGATGTGGGCACTCTGGTTTGAGGCCACATGTGCTGGTTTCCTCACCTTTCACAGATGTGGCCCCCCTTGTGTGAGGACACTCCTGCCTGGTTCCCATTACCTCGGAGATGTGTGCGCTCTGGTGAGTGTGATCCTGGTTGGGTTCCTCACACTTCTGTGAGGTGGGCCCTCTGCTGTGAGGTCACTCCTTCCTGGATGCACACATCGCCTTGGCCACATGGACCCTGTGGTAGCAGTTGGAACGTGCTGGGAGCCTCCTCCCCTCGGTCATGAGGGCCCTCTGGCGTCAGGCTGTAACTGCTGGGTTCCCATATTTTCTGATACGTGCTAAGTGGTGCGAGGACACTCCTGCCAGGTTCCCATCCACATGGGGATGTGGGCCTTCTGCTCTGAGGTCCCAACAGCTGGGTTGCTCACAGTTTCATGCTGTGGGCTCTCTGCTGTGATTTCACTGCGGCCTGCGTACCATAGACTCGGTGCTCTGGGCCACCTGCTCGGAGGTTCCAACTGCTGGATTCCTCACCTTTTTTATTCTTTGGGCCCTCTTTTTTCAGCCTACTCCTGCGTGACTCACTGCGTGCCCCTTGGGGATGTGGATCCTCTGGTTCAGGCCACATGTGCTGGGTTTCTCTCATTTATATGATGTGGCCACACTGGTGGCAGTGTCAGGACACTCCTGCCTGTTTCCGATCCCCTAACACATGTGGACACTCTGGTGAGGGTCTTATCCTGGCTGGGTTCCTCGCCCTTCTGTGAGGTAGGCCCTTTGCTGTGACATCACTCCTGCCTTGCTGGCACACATCACCTTGGCGACATGGGCCCTCAGTTGCGAGTTGGTGCCTGCTGGGGATCTCCTCCCCTTGGTAATGAGGGCCCTCTGGCGTCAGGCCCTAACTCCTGGGCTCCCAAAATTTTCTGATGTGAGCCCAGTGATGCCAGGACACTCTTGTAAGGTTCCCATCCCCATGGGGATGTGTGCCTTCTGTTCTCTTGTCCCAACGCCTGGGTTGCTCACAGTTTCATGATGTTGGCTCCCTGGTGTTAATTCACACAGGCTTAGATCCCGTAGCCTCACTGCTCCTTGCCGCCTGCTGGGAGGTTCCAACTGCAGGATTCCTCACTTTTTATTCTATGGGCCTTCAGTTTTGAGGCTCCTCCAGCCTGTCTCACTCCCAGCCCCTTGGTGATGTGTGTCCTCATGTTTGAGGCCACGTGTGCTGGGTCCCTCTCCTTTCCATAATGTGGCCCCACTGGTGTGAGGACACTCCTGCCCAGCTCCCATCCACTTGGTGATGTGGGACCTCTGGTGAGAGTCTGATCCTGGCTGGGTTCCTCACCCTTTTGTGAGGTGGGCCCTCTCTGTGAGGTAATTCCTGCCTGGCTTGCTCCCTTTGCCTTGGTGACATCGGCCCTTTGGTGGCAGTTGCAGCCTGCTGGGAACCTCCTCTCCTAAGTGTTCAGGGCCCTCTGGCGTCAGGCTCTAAGTGCTGGGCTCCCCACGTTTTCTGATGTGAGCCCAGTGATGCCACGACACTCCTGTACGGTTCCCATCCCCATGAAGATGTGTGCCTTCTGTTCTCTTGTCCCAACGCCTGGGTTGCTCACAGTTTCAGGATGTGGGCCCTCTGCTGTGAGTTCACTCCGGCCTGTATCCAATAGCGTCGGTGCTCTGGGCTGCCTGCTTGGAGGTTGCAACTTTTGGTTTCCTTAATTTTTATTCTATTGGCCCTCTGTTGTGAGTCTCATCCTGCATGCCTCACTCCCAGCAACTTCGTGATGTGTGTCCCCTTGTTTGAGGCCACATGTGCTGGGTTCCTCACCTTTCGCTGATGTGGCCCCCCTGGTGTGATGACACTCCTTCCTGGTTCCCATCCACTTGGCGATGTGTGCCCTCTGGTGAGAGTCTGATCCTGATAGGGTTCCTCACACTTCTGTGAGGTGGGCGCTCTGCTCTGAGGTCACTCCTGCCTGGCTGGCACACCCCGCCTTGGTGACGTCGGCCCTTTGGTGGCAGTTGGAGCCTGCTGGGAGCTTCCTCCCGTCAGTCATGAGGGCCCTCTGGCGTCAGGCCATAACTGCTGGGCACCCACATTTTATGATACGTGCTAAGTGGTACGAGGACACTCCTGCCAAGTTCCCATCCCCATGGGGATGTGGGCCTCCTGCTCTGAGGTCCCAACGCCTGGGTTGCTCAGAGTTTCATGATGTGGGCCCTCTGCTGTGAGTTCACTGTGGCCTGGATCACATAGACTCGGTGCTCTGGGCCGCCTGCTGGGAGGTTCCAACTGCTGGATTCCTCACATTTTTTATTCTATGGGCCCTCTGTTTTGAGTCTCCTCCTGCATGCCTCACTGCCAGACCCCTTGTGATGTGTGTCCCCTTGTTTGAGGCCACATGTGCTGGGTTCCTCCACTTTCGCTGATGTGGCCCCACTGGTGTGAAGACACACTTGCCTAGTTCCCATCCCCTTGGTGATGTGGGCCCTCTGGTGAGAATCTGATCCTCGTTGGGGTCCTCACACTTCCGTGACGTGGGATCTCTGTGCTGAGGTCACTCCTGCCTGGCTGGCACACGTCACCTTGGCGACATGGGCCCTCAGTTGGGAGTTGGTGCCTGCTGGCGGTCTACTCCCCTTGGTAATGAGGTCACTCTGGCTTCAGGCCCTAACTCCTGGGATCCAAATTTTTCTGATGGTCGCCCAGTGGTTCTAGGACACTCCTGCCAGGTTCCCATCTCCATGGGCATGTGGGCCTTCTGTTCTGAGGTCCCAACGGCTGGGTTGCTCACAGTTTCATGATGTGGGCCCTCTGCTGTAAGTTCACTGCGGCCTGGATCCCATAGACTCTGTGCTCTTGGCCGCCTGCTGAGAGGTTCCAACTGCTGGATTCCTCACATTTTTTATTCTATGGGCCCTGTGTTGTGAGGCTACTCCTTCCTGCCTCACTCCAAGCCCCTTGGAGATGTTGGTCCTCTGGTTTAAGCCACATGTTCTGGGTTCCTCACCTTTCTATGATTTGGCCTCACTGGTGTGAGGCCACTCCTGCCTCGTTCCGATCCCCTTGGTTATGTGGGCCCTCTGGGGAGAGTCTTATACTGGCTGGGTTCCTCACACTTCTGTGACGTAGGCCCTCTGCTCAGAGGTCACTCCTGCCTGGCTGGCACACGTCACCTTGGCAACGTGTGCCCTCAGTTGGGAGTTGGTGCCTGCTGGGAGCCTCCTCCCCTCAGTAATGAGGGCCCTCTGGCGTCAGGCCCTAACTCCTGGGCTCCCAAAATTTTCTGATGTGTGCCCTGTGGTGTGAGTACACTCCTGCCAGGTTCCCAACCTCATGGGAATGTGGGCCTTCTGCTCTGTGGTCCCAAAGTCTGGGTTGCTCACAGTTTCATGATGAGGGCCCTCTGTTGTGAGTTCACACCGGCCGGGATCCCATAGCCTCGCTGCACTTTGCCGCCTGGTGGGAGGTTCCAAATGCTGGATTCCTCACATTTTTTATTCTACGGGCCCTGTGTTGTGAGGCTACTCCTGCCTGCCTCACTCCGAGCCCCTTGGAGATGTGGGTCCTCTGGTTTAGGCCACATGTTCCGGGTTCCTCACCTTTCTATGATTTGGCCACACTGGTGTGAGGACACTCCTGCCTGGTTCCGATCCCCTTGGTGATGTGAGTCCTCTGGTGATAGTCTGATCCTGGATGGGTTCCTCACCCTTCTGTGAGGTGGGCCCTCTCTCTGAGGCAATTCCTGCCTGGCTGGCACAAGTTGCCTTGGTGAGCTCGGCCCTCTGGTGGCAGTTGGAGCCTGCTGGGAACCTCCTCTCCTACGTGATGAGGGCCCTCTGGCGTCAGGCTCTAACTGCTGGGCTCCCCACGTTTTCTGATGTGAGCCCAGTGATGCCAGGACACTCTTGTAAGGTTCCCATCCCCATGGGGATGTGTGCCTTCTGTTCTCTTGTCCCAACGCCTGGGTTACTCACAGTTTCATGATGTTGGCTCCCTGGTGTTAGTTCACCAGGCTTAGATCCCATAGCCTCTGTGCTCTGGGCTGCCTGCTGGGAGGTTCCAACTGCAGGATCCCTCACCATTTTTATACTTCTGTCCCTGTGTTGTGAGGCTCCTCCTGCCTGCCTCACTGCGAGCCCCTTGTTGATGTAGGTCCTCTGGTTTGAGGCCACATGTGCCGGTTGCCTCACCTTTTAGTGATGTGGCCCCACTGGTGTGAGGACACTCCTGCCTGGTTCCCATCCCCTTGGTGATGTGGGCCCTCTGGTGAGAGTCTGATCCTGATGGGGTTCCTCACGCTTCTGTGAGGTGGGCCCTCTGCTCTGAGGTCACTCCTGCCTGGCTTGCACACACCTCCATGGCGACGTTGGCACTCTGGTGACAGTTGGAGCCTGCTGAGAGCCTCCTTCCCTCGGTGATGAGGGCCTTCTGGCGTCAGGCCCTAACTGCTGGGTACCCACATATTCTGATACATGCTAAGTGGTGTGAGGACACTCCTGCCAGGTTCCCATCCCTATTGGGATGTGGGCCTTGTGCTCTGAGGTCCCAACGTCTGGGTTGCTCACAGTTTCATGATGTGGCCCTCTGCTCTGTGTTCACTGTGGTCTGGATCCCATAGTCTCGGTGCTCTGGGCTCCCTGCTGGCAGGTTCCTACTGCTGGTTTCCTCACCATTTTTATTCTATGGGCCCTGTGTTGTGTGGCTACTCCTGCCTACCTCACTCCGAGGCCATTGGACATGTGGGTCCTCTGGTTTAGGCCACATGTGCTGGGTTCCTCACCTTTCTATGATGTGACCGCACTGGTGTGAGGACACTCCTGCCTGGTTCCGATCCCCTTGGTGATGTGGGCCCTCTGGTGAGAGTCTTATCCTGGCTTGGTTGCTCACCCTTCTGTGAGGTAGGCCCTCTGCTGCGAGGTCACTCCTGCCTGGCTGGCAAACGTTACCTTGGTGACGTGTGCCCTCAGTTGGGAGTTGGTGCCTGTTTGGAGTCTCCTCCCCTCGGTAATGAGGGCCCTCTGGCATCAGGCCCTAACTCCTGGCTCCCAAATTTTCTGATGTGCGCCCTGTGGTGCGAGTACACTCCTGGCAGGTTCCCAACCACATGGGAATGTGGACCTTCAGCTCTGAGGTCCCAACGCCTGTGTTGCTCACAGTTTCATGATGAGGGCCCTCTGTTGTGAATTCACTCAGGCCTGGATCCCATAGCCTCCCTGCTCTTGGCCGCCTGCTGGGAGGTTCCAAGTGCGGGATTCCTTACCTTTGTTATTCTATAGGAACTCTGTTTTGAGGCTCCCCCTGCCTGCCTCACTCCCAGCCCCTTGGTGATGTGTGTCCTCTGATTTGAGGCTACGTGTGCTGGGTCCCTCGTCTTTCGCTGACGTGGCTCCACTGGTGAGAGGACACTCCTGCCTGGTTCTCATCCCCTTGGTGATGTGGGCCCTCTGGAGAGAGTCTGATCCTTGTTGGGTACCTCACACATTTGTGAGGTGGGCCCTCTGCTCTGAAGTCAGTCCTGCCTGGCTCGCACACCCTGATTTAGTGACGTCGGCCCTCGGGTAGCACTTGGAGCGTGCTGGGGCCTCCTCCCGTTGGTAATGAGGGCCCTCTGGCGTCAGGCCCTAACTGGTGGACTCCCCACATTTTCTGATGTGTGCCCACTGGTGCAATGACACTCCTGCCAGGTTCCCATCCCCATGGGGATGTGGGCCTTCTGCTCTGAGGTCCCAACGGCTGGGTTGATTACAGTGTCAGGATGTTGGCCCTCTGCTGTGAGTTTACTCTGGCATGGATCCTATGGCCTCGGTGATCTGGGCCACCTGCTTGGAGCTTCCAACTGCTGGATTCCTCACCTTTTTTATTCTATGGTCCCTGTGTTGTGAGACACCTCCTGCCTGCCTCACTCCGAGCCTCTTGGCGATGTGGGCACTCTGGTTTGAGGCCACATGTGCTGGTTTCCTCACCTTTCACAGATGTGGCCCCCCTTGTGTGAGGACACTCCTGCCTGGTTCCCATTACCTCGGAGATGTGTGCGCTCTGGTGAGTGTGATCCTGGTTGGGTTCCTCACACTTCTGTGAGGTGGGCCCTCTGCTGTGAGGTCACTCCTTCCTGGATGCACACATCGCCTTGGCCACATGGGCCCTGTGGTAGCAGTTGGAACGTGCTGGGAGCCTCCTCCCCTCGGTCATGAGGGCCCTCTGGCGTCAGGCTGTAACTGCTGGGTTCCCATATTTTCTGATACGTGCTAAGTGGTGCGAGGACACTCCTGCCAGGTTCCCATCCACATGGGGATGTGGGCCTTCTGCTCTGAGGTCCCAACAGCTGGGTTGCTCACAGTTTCATGCTGTGGGCTCTCTGCTGTGATTTCACTGCGGCCTGCGTACCATAGACTCGGTGCTCTGGGCCACCTGCTCGGAGGTTCCAACTGCTGGATTCCTCACCTTTTTTATTCTTTGGGCCCTCTTTTTTCAGCCTACTCCTGCGTGACTCACTGCGTGCCCCTTGGGGATGTGGATCCTCTGGTTCAGGCCACATGTGCTGGGTTTCTCTCATTTATATGATGTGGCCACACTGGTGGCAGTGTCAGGACACTCCTGCCTGTTTCCGATCCCCTAACACATGTGGACACTCTGGTGAGGGTCTTATCCTGGCTGGGTTCCTCGCCCTTCTGTGAGGTAGGCCCTTTGCTGTGACATCACTCCTGCCTTGCTGGCACACATCACCTTGGCGACATGGGCCCTCAGTTGCGAGTTGGTGCCTGCTGGGGATCTCCTCCCCTTGGTAATGAGGGCCCTCTGGCGTCAGGCCCTAACTCCTGGGCTCCCAAAATTTTCTGATGTGAGCCCAGTGATGCCAGGACACTCTTGTAAGGTTCCCATCCCCATGGGGATGTGTGCCTTCTGTTCTCTTGTCCCAACGCCTGGGTTGCTCACAGTTTCATGATGTTGGCTCCCTGGTGTTAATTCACACAGGCTTAGATCCCGTAGCCTCACTGCTCCTTGCCGCCTGCTGGGAGGTTCCAACTGCAGGATTCCTCACTTTTTATTCTATGGGCCTTCAGTTTTGAGGCTCCTCCAGCCTGTCTCACTCCCAGCCCCTTGGTGATGTGTGTCCTCATGTTTGAGGCCACGTGTGCTGGGTCCCTCTCCTTTCCATAATGTGGCCCCACTGGTGTGAGGACACTCCTGCCCAGCTCCCATCCACTTGGTGATGTGGGACCTCTGGTGAGAGTCTGATCCTGGCTGGGTTCCTCACCCTTTTGTGAGGTGGGCCCTCTCTGTGAGGTAATTCCTGCCTGGCTTGCTCCCTTTGCCTTGGTGACATCGGCCCTTTGGTGGCAGTTGCAGCCTGCTGGGAACCTCCTCTCCTAAGTGTTCAGGGCCCTCTGGCGTCAGGCTCTAAGTGCTGGGCTCCCCACGTTTTCTGATGTGAGCCCAGTGATGCCACGACACTCCTGTACGGTTCCCATCCCCATGAAGATGTGTGCCTTCTGTTCTCTTGTCCCAACGCCTGGGTTGCTCACAGTTTCAGGATGTGGGCCCTCTGCTGTGAGTTCACTCCGGCCTGTATCCAATAGCGTCGGTGCTCTGGGCTGCCTGCTTGGAGGTTGCAACTTTTGGTTTCCTTAATTTTTATTCTATTGGCCCTCTGTTGTGAGTCTCATCCTGCATGCCTCACTCCCAGCACCTTCGTGATGTGTGTCCCCTTGTTTGAGGCCACATGTGCTGGGTTCCTCACCTTTCGCTGATGTGGCCCCCCTGGTGTGATGACACTCCTTCCTGGTTCCCATCCACTTGGCGATGTGTGCCCTCTGGTGAGAGTCTGATCCTGATAGGGTTCCTCACACTTCTGTGAGGTGGGCGCTCTGCTCTGAGGTCACTCCTGCCTGGCTGGCACACCCCGCCTTGGTGACGTCGGCCCTTTGGTGGCAGTTGGAGCCTGCTGGGAGCTTCCTCCCGTCAGTCATGAGGGCCCTCTGGCGTCAGGCCATAACTGCTGGGCACCCACATTTTATGATACGTGCTAAGTGGTACGAGGACACTCCTGCCAAGTTCCCATCCCCATGGGGCTGTGGGCCTCCTGCTCTGAGGTCCCAACGCCTGGGTTGCTCAGAGTTTCATGATGTGGGCCCTCTGCTGTGAGTTCACTGTGGCCTGGATCACATAGACTCGGTGCTCTGGGCCGCCTGCTGGGAGGTTCCAACTGCTGGATTCCTCACATTTTTTATTCTATGGGCCCTCTGTTTTGAGTCTCCTCCTGCATGCCTCACTGCCAGACCCCTTGTGATGTGTGTCCCCTTGTTTGAGGCCACATGTGCTGGGTTCCTCACCTTTCGCTGATGTGGCCCCACTGGTGTGAAGACACACTTGCCTAGTTCCCATCCCCTTGGTGATGTGGGCCCTCTGGTGAGAATCTGATCCTCGTTGGGGTCCTCACACTTCCGTGACGTGGGATCTCTGTGCTGAGGTCACTCCTGCCTGGCTGGCACACGTCACCTTGGCGACATGGGCCCTCAGTTGGGAGTTGGTGCCTGCTGGCGGTCTACTCCCCTTGGTAATGAGGTCACTCTGGCTTCAGGCCCTAACTCCTGGGATCCAAATTTTTCTGATGGTCGCCCAGTGGTTCTAGGACACTCCTGCCAGGTTCCCATCTCCATGGGCATGTGGGCCTTCTGTTCTGAGGTCCCAACGGCTGGGTTGCTCACAGTTTCATGATGTGGGCCCTCTGCTGTAAGTTCACTGCGGCCTGGATCCCATAGACTCTGTGCTCTTGGCCGCCTGCTGAGAGGTTCCAACTGCTGGATTCCTCACATTTTTTATTCTATGGGCCCTGTGTTGTGAGGCTACTCCTTCCTGCCTCACTCCAAGCCCCTTGGAGATGTTGGTCCTCTGGTTTAAGCCACATGTTCTGGGTTCCTCACCTTTCTATGATTTGGCCTCACTGGTGTGAGGCCACTCCTGCCTCGTTCCGATCCCCTTGGTTATGTGGGCCCTCTGGGGAGAGTCTTATACTGGCTGGGTTCCTCACACTTCTGTGACGTAGGCCCTCTGCTCAGAGGTCACTCCTGCCTGGCTGGCACACGTCACCTTGGCAACGTGTGCCCTCAGTTGGGAGTTGGTGCCTGCTGGGAGCCTCCTCCCCTCAGTAATGAGGGCCCTCTGGCGTCAGGCCCTAACTCCTGGGCTCCCAAAATTTTCTGATGTGTGCCCTGTGGTGTGAGTACACTCCTGCCAGGTTCCCAACCTCATGGGAATGTGGGCCTTCTGCTCTGTGGTCCCAAAGTCTGGGTTGCTCACAGTTTCATGATGAGGGCCCTCTGTTGTGAGTTCACCCCGGCCGGGATCCCATAGCCTCGCTGCACTTTGCCGCCTGGTGGGAGGTTCCAAATGCTGGATTCCTCACATTTTTTATTCTACGGGCCCTGTGTTGTGAGGCTACTCCTGCCTGCCTCACTCCGAGCCCCTTGGAGATGTGGGTCCTCTGGTTTAGGCCACATGTTCCGGGTTCCTCACCTTTCTATGATTTGGCCACACTGGTGTGAGGACACTCCTGCCTGGTTCCGATCCCCTTGGTGATGTGAGTCCTCTGGTGATAGTCTGATCCTGGATGGGTTCCTCACCCTTCTGTGAGGTGGGCCCTCTCTCTGAGGCAATTCCTGCCTGGCTGGCACAAGTTGCCTTGGTGAGCTCGGCCCTCTGGTGGCAGTTGGAGCCTGCTGGGAACCTCCTCTCCTACGTGATGAGGGCCCTCTGGCGTCAGGCTCTAACTGCTGGGCTCCCCACGTTTTCTGATGTGAGCCCAGTGATGCCAGGACACTCTTGTAAGGTTCCCATCCCCATGGGGATGTGTGCCTTCTGTTCTCTTGTGCCAACGCCTGGGTTACTCACAGTTTCATGATGTTGGCTCCCTGGTGTTAGTTCACCAGGCTTAGATCCCATAGCCTCTGTGCTCTGGGCTGCCTGCTGGGAGGTTCCAACTGCAGGATCCCTCACCATTTTTATACTTCTGTCCCTGTGTTGTGAGGCTCCTCCTGCCTGCCTCACTGCGAGCCCCTTGTTGATGTAGGTCCTCTGGTTTGAGGCCACATGTGCCGGTTGCCTCACCTTTTAGTGATGTGGCCCCACTGGTGTGAGGACACTCCTGCCTGGTTCCCATCCCCTTGGTGATGTGGGCCCTCTGGTGAGAGTCTGATCCTGATGGGGTTCCTCACGCTTCTGTGAGGTGGGCCCTCTGCTCTGAGGTCACTCCTGCCTGGCTTGCACACACCTCCATGGCGACGTTGGCACTCTGGTGACAGTTGGAGCCTGCTGAGAGCCTCCTTCCCTCGGTGATGAGGGCCTTCTGGCGTCAAGCCCTAACTGCTGGGTACCCACATATTCTGATACATGCTAAGTGGTGTGAGGACACTCCTGCCAGGTTCCCATCCCTATTGGGATGTGGGCCTTGTGCTCTGAGGTCCCAACGTCTGGGTTGCTCACAGTTTCATGATGTGGCCCTCTGCTCTGTGTTCACTGTGGTCTGGATCCCATAGTCTCGGTGCTCTGGGCTCCCTGCTGGCAGGTTCCTACTGCTGGTTTCCTCACCATTTTTATTCTATGGGCCCTGTGTTGTGTGGCTACTCCTGCCTACCTCACTCCGAGGCCATTGGACATGTGGGTCCTCTGGTTTAGGCCACATGTGCTGGGTTCCTCACCTTTCTATGATGTGACCGCACTGGTGTGAGGACACTCCTGCCTGGTTCCGATCCCCTTGGTGATGTGGGCCTTCTGGTGAGAGTCTTATCCTGGCTTGGTTGCTCACCCTTCTGTGAGGTAGGCCCTCTGCTGCGAGGTCACTCCTGCCTGGCTGGCAAACGTTACCTTGGTGACGTGTGCCCTCAGTTGGGAGTTGGTGCCTGTTTGGAGTCTCCTCCCCTCGGTAATGAGGGCCCTCTGGCATCAGGCCCTAACTCCTGGCTCCCAAATTTTCTGATGTGCGCCCTGTGGTGCGAGTACACTCCTGGCAGGTTCCCAACCACATGGGAATGTGGGCCTTCAGCTCTGAGGTCCCAAAGCCTGTGTTGCTCACAGTTTCATGATGAGGGCCCTCTGTTGTGAATTCACTCAGGCCTGGATCCCATAGCCTCCCTGCTCTTGGCCGCCTGCTGGGAGGTTCCAACTGCGGGATTCCTTACCTTTGTTATTCTATAGGAACTCTGTTTTGAGGCTCCCCCTGCCTGCCTCACTCCCAGCCCCTTGGTGATGTGTGTCCTCTGATTTGAGGCTACGTGTGCTGGGTCCCTCGTCTTTCGCTGACGTGGCTCCACTGGTGAGAGGACACTCCTGCCTGGTTCTCATCCCCTTGGTGATGTGGGCCCTCTGGAGAGAGTCTGATCCTTGTTGGGTACCTCACACATTTGTGAGGTGGGCCCTCTGCTCTGAAGTCAGTCCTGCCTGGCTCGCACACCCTGATTTAGTGACGTCGGCCCTCGGGTAGCACTTGGAGCGTGCTGGGGCCTCCTCCCGTTAGTAATGAGGGCCCTCTGGCGTCAGGCCCTAACTGGTGGACTCCCCATATTTTCTGATGTGTGCCCACTGGTGCAATGACACTCCTGCCAGGTTCCCATCCCCATGGGGATGTGGGCCTTCTGCTCTGAGGTCCCAACGGCTGGGTTGATTACAGTGTCAGGATGTTGGCCCTCTGCTGTGAGTTTACTCTGGCATGGATCCTATGGCCTCGGTGATCTGGGCCACCTGCTTGGAGCTTCCAACTGCTGGATTCCTCACCTTTTTTATTCTATGGTCCCTGTGTTGTGAGACACCTCCTGCCTGCCTCACTCCGAGCCTCTTGGCGATGTGGGCACTCTGGTTTGAGGCCACATGTGCTGGTTTCCTCACCTTTCACAGATGTGGCCCCCCTTGTGTGAGGACACTCCTGCCTGGTTCCCATTACCTCGGAGATGTGTGCGCTCTGGTGAGTGTGATCCTGGTTGGGTTCCTCACACTTCTGTGAGGTGGGCCCTCTGCTGTGAGGTCACTCCTTCCTGGATGCACACATCGCCTTGGCCACATGGGCCCTGTGGTAGCAGTTGGAACGTGCTGGGAGCCTCCTCCCCTCGGTCATGAGGGCCCTCTGGCGTCAGGCTGTAACTGCTGGGTTCCCATATTTTCTGATACGTGCTAAGTGGTGCGAGGACACTCCTGCCAGGTTCCCATCCACATGGGGATGTGGGCCTTCTGCTCTGAGGTCCCAACAGCTGGGTTGCTCACAGTTTCATGCTGTGGGCTCTCTGCTGTGATTTCACTGCGGCCTGCGTACCATAGACTCGGTGCTCTGGGCCACCTGCTCGGAGGTTCCAACTGCTGGATTCCTCACCTTTTTTATTCTTTGGGCCCTCTTTTTTCAGCCTACTCCTGCGTGACTCACTGCGTGCCCCTTGGGGATGTGGATCCTCTGGTTCAGGCCACATGTGCTGGGTTTCTCTCATTTATATGATGTGGCCACACTGGTGGCAGTGTCAGGACACTCCTGCCTGTTTCCGATCCCCTAACACATGTGGACACTCTGGTGAGGGTCTTATCCTGGCTGGGTTCCTCGCCCTTCTGTGAGGTAGGCCCTTTGCTGTGACATCACTCCTGCCTTGCTGGCACACATCACCTTGGCGACATGGGCCCTCAGTTGCGAGTTGGTGCCTGCTGGGGATCTCCTCCCCTTGGTAATGAGGGCCCTCTGGCGTCAGGCCCTAACTCCTGGGCTCCCAAAATTTTCTGATGTGAGCCCAGTGATGCCAGGACACTCTTGTAAGGTTCCCATCCCCATGGGGATGTGTGCCTTCTGTTCTCTTGTCCCAACGTCTGGGTTGCTCACAGTTTCATGATGTTGGCTCCCTGGTGTTAATTCACACAGGCTTAGATCCCGTAGCCTCACTGCTCCTTGCCGCCTGCTGGGAGGTTCCAACTGCAGGATTCCTCACTTTTTATTCTATGGGCCTTCAGTTTTGAGGCTCCTCCAGCCTGTCTCACTCCCAGCCCCTTGGTGATGTGTGTCCTCATGTTTGAGGCCACGTGTGCTGGGTCCCTCTCCTTTCCATAATGTGGCCCCACTGGTGTGAGGACACTCCTGCCCAGCTCCCATCCACTTGGTGATGTGGGACCTCTGGTGAGAGTCTGATCCTGGCTGGGTTCCTCACCCTTTTGTGAGGTGGGCCCTCTCTGTGAGGTAATTCCTGCCTGGCTTGCTCCCTTTGCCTTGGTGACATCGGCCCTTTGGTGGCAGTTGCAGCCTGCTGGGAACCTCCTCTCCTAAGTGTTCAGGGCCCTCTGGCGTCAGGCTCTAAGTGCTGGGCTCCCCACGTTTTCTGATGTGAGCCCAGTGATGCCACGACACTCCTGTACGGTTCCCATCCCCATGAAGATGTGTGCCTTCTGTTCTCTTGTCCCAACGCCTGGGTTGCTCACAGTTTCAGGATGTGGGCCCTCTGCTGTGAGTTCACTCCGGCCTGTATCCAATAGCGTCGGTGCTCTGGGCTGCCTGCTTGGAGGTTGCAACTTTTGGTTTCCTTAATTTTTATTCTATTGGCCCTCTGTTGTGAGTCTCATCCTGCATGCCTCACTCCCAGCACCTTCGTGATGTGTGTCCCCTTGTTTGAGGCCACATGTGCTGGGTTCCTCACCTTTCGCTGATGTGGCCCCCCTGGTGTGATGACACTCCTTCCTGGTTCCCATCCACTTGGCGATGTGTGCCCTCTGGTGAGAGTCTGATCCTGATAGGGTTCCTCACACTTCTGTGAGGTGGGCGCTCTGCTCTGAGGTCACTCCTGCCTGGCTGGCACACCCCGCCTTGGTGACGTCGGCCCTTTGGTGGCAGTTGGAGCCTGCTGGGAGCTTCCTCCCGTCAGTCATGAGGGCCCTCTGGCGTCAGGCCATAACTGCTGGGCACCCACATTTTATGATACGTGCTAAGTGGTACGAGGACACTCCTGCCAAGTTCCCATCCCCATGGGGATGTGGGCCTCCTGCTCTGAGGTCCCAACGCCTGGGTTGCTCAGAGTTTCATGATGTGGGCCATCTGCTGTGAGTTCACTGTGGCCTGGATCACATAGACTCGGTGCTCTGGGCCGCCTGCTGGGAGGTTCCAACTGCTGGATTCCTCACATTTTTTATTCTATGGGCCCTCTGTTTTGAGTCTCCTCCTGCATGCCTCACTGCCAGACCCCTTGTGATGTGTGTCCCCTTGTTTGAGGCCACATGTGCTGGGTTCCTCCACTTTCGCTGATGTGGCCCCACTGGTGTGAAGACACACTTGCCTAGTTCCCATCCCCTTGGTGATGTGGGCCCTCTGGTGAGAATCTGATCCTCGTTGGGGTCCTCACACTTCCGTGACGTGGGATCTCTGTGCTGAGGTCACTCCTGCCTGGCTGGCACACGTCACCTTGGCGACATGGGCCCTCAGTTGGGAGTTGGTGCCTGCTGGCGGTCTACTCCCCTTGGTAATGAGGTCACTCTGGCTTCAGGCCCTAACTCCTGGGATCCAAATTTTTCTGATGGTCGCCCAGTGGTTCTAGGACACTCCTGCCAGGTTCCCATCTCCATGGGCATGTGGGCCTTCTGTTCTGAGGTCCCAACGGCTGGGTTGCTCACAGTTTCATGATGTGGGCCCTCTGCTGTAAGTTCACTGCGGCCTGGATCCCATAGACTCTGTGCTCTTGGCCGCCTGCTGAGAGGTTCCAACTGCTGGATTCCTCACATTTTTTATTCTATGGGCCCTGTGTTGTGAGGCTACTCCTTCCTGCCTCACTCCAAGCCCCTTGGAGATGTTGGTCCTCTGGTTTAAGCCACATGTTCTGGGTTCCTCACCTTTCTATGATTTGGCCTCACTGGTGTGAGGCCACTCCTGCCTCGTTCCGATCCCCTTGGTTATGTGGGCCCTCTGGGGAGAGTCTTATACTGGCTGGGTTCCTCACACTTCTGTGACGTAGGCCCTCTGCTCAGAGGTCACTCCTGCCTGGCTGGCACACGTCACCTTGGCAACGTGTGCCCTCAGTTGGGAGTTGGTGCCTGCTGGGAGCCTCCTCCCCTCAGTAATGAGGGCCCTCTGGCGTCAGGCCCTAACTCCTGGGCTCCCAAAATTTTCTGATGTGTGCCCTGTGGTGTGAGTACACTCCTGCCAGGTTCCCAACCTCATGGGAATGTGGGCCTTCTGCTCTGTGGTCCCAAAGTCTGGGTTGCTCACAGTTTCATGATGAGGGCCCTCTGTTGTGAGTTCACACCGGCCGGGATCCCATAGCCTCGCTGCACTTTGCCGCCTGGTGGGAGGTTCCAAATGCTGGATTCCTCACATTTTTTATTCTACGGGCCCTGTGTTGTGAGGCTACTCCTGCCTGCCTCACTCCGAGCCCCTTGGAGATGTGGGTCCTCTGGTTTAGGCCACATGTTCCGGGTTCCTCACCTTTCTATGATTTGGCCACACTGGTGTGAGGACACTCCTGCCTGGTTCCGATCCCCTTGGTGATGTGAGTCCTCTGGTGATAGTCTGATCCTGGATGGGTTCCTCACCCTTCTGTGAGGTGGGCCCTCTCTCTGAGGCAATTCCTGCCTGGCTGGCACAAGTTGCCTTGGTGAGCTCGGCCCTCTGGTGGCAGTTGGAGCCTGCTGGGAACCTCCTCTCCTACGTGATGAGGGCCCTCTGGCGTCAGGCTCTAACTGCTGGGCTCCCCACGTTTTCTGATGTGAGCCCAGTGATGCCAGGACACTCTTGTAAGGTTCCCATCCCCATGGGGATGTGTGCCTTCTGTTCTCTTGTCCCAACGCCTGGGTTACTCACAGTTTCATGATGTTGGCTCCCTGGTGTTAGTTCACCAGGCTTAGATCCCATAGCCTCTGTGCTCTGGGCTGCCTGCTGGGAGGTTCCAACTGCAGGATCCCTCACCATTTTTATACTTCTGTCCCTGTGTTGTGAGGCTCCTCCTGCCTGCCTCACTGCGAGCCCCTTGTTGATGTAGGTCCTCTGGTTTGAGGCCACATGTGCCGGTTGCCTCACCTTTTAGTGATGTGGCCCCACTGGTGTGAGGACACTCCTGCCTGGTTCCCATCCCCTTGGTGATGTGGGCCCTCTGGTGAGAGTCTGATCCTGATGGGGTTCCTCACGCTTCTGTGAGGTGGGCCCTCTGCTCTGAGGTCACTCCTGCCTGGCTTGCACACACCTCCATGGCGACGTTGGCACTCTGGTGACAGTTGGAGCCTGCTGAGAGCCTCCTTCCCTCGGTGATGAGGGCCTTCTGGCGTCAGGCCCTAACTGCTGGGTACCCACATATTCTGATACATGCTAAGTGGTGTGAGGACACTCCTGCCAGGTTCCCATCCCTATTGGGATGTGGGCCTTGTGCTCTGAGGTCCCAACGTCTGGGTTGCTCACAGTTTCATGATGTGGCCCTCTGCTCTGTGTTCACTGTGGTCTGGATCCCATAGTCTCGGTGCTCTGGGCTCCCTGCTGGCAGGTTCCTACTGCTGGTTTCCTCACCATTTTTATTCTATGGGCCCTGTGTTGTGTGGCTACTCCTGCCTACCTCACTCCGAGGCCATTGGACATGTGGGTCCTCTGGTTTAGGCCACATGTGCTGGGTTCCTCACCTTTCTATGATGTGACCGCACTGGTGTGAGGACACTCCTGCCTGGTTCCGATCCCCTTGGTGATGTGGGCCCTCTGGTGAGAGTCTTATCCTGGCTTGGTTGCTCACCCTTCTGTGAGGTAGGCCCTCTGCTGCGAGGTCACTCCTGCCTGGCTGGCAAACGTTACCTTGGTGACGTGTGCCCTCAGTTGGGAGTTGGTGCCTGTTTGGAGTCTCCTCCCCTCGGTAATGAGCGCCCTCTGGCATCAGGCCCTAACTCCTGGCTCCCAAATTTTCTGATGTGCGCCCTGTGGTGCGAGTACACTCCTGGCAGGTTCCCAACCACATGGGAATGTGGGCCTTCTGCTCTGAGGTCCCAACGCCTGTGTTGCTCACAGTTTCATGATGAGGGCCCTCTGTTGTGAATTCACTCAGGCCTGGATCCCATAGCCTCCCTGCTCTTGGCCGCCTGCTGGGAGGTTCCAACTGCGGGATTCCTTACCTTTGTTATTCTATAGGAACTCTGTTTTGAGGCTCCCCCTGCCTGCCTCACTCCCAGCCCCTTGGTGATGTGTGTCCTCTGATTTGAGGCTACGTGTGCTGGGTCCCTCGTCTTTCGCTGACGTGGCTCCACTGGTGAGAGGACACTCCTGCCTGGTTCTCATCCCCTTGGTGATGTGGGCCCTCTGGAGAGAGTCTGATCCTTGTTGGGTACCTCACACATTTGTGAGGTGGGCCCTCTGCTCTGAAGTCAGTCCTGCCTGGCTCGCACACCCTGATTTAGTGACGTCGGCCCTCGGGTAGCACTTGGAGCGTGCTGGGGCCTCCTCCCGTTAGTAATGAGGGCCCTCTGGCGTCAGGCCCTAACTGGTGGACTCCCCATATTTTCTGATGTGTGCCCACTGGTGCAATGACACTCCTGCCAGGTTCCCATCCCCATGGGGATGTGGGCCTTCTGCTCTGAGGTCCCAACGGCTGGGTTGATTACAGTGTCAGGATGTTGGCCCTCTGCTGTGAGTTTACTCTGGCATGGATCCTATGGCCTCGGTGATCTGGGCCACCTGCTTGGAGCTTCCAACTGCTGGATTCCTCACCTTTTTTATTCTATGGTCCCTGTGTTGTGAGACACCTCCTGCCTGCCTCACTCCGAGCCTCTTGGCGATGTGGGCACTCTGGTTTGAGGCCACATGTGCTGGTTTCCTCACCTTTCACAGATGTGGCCCCCCTTGTGTGAGGACACTCCTGCCTGGTTCCCATTACCTCGGAGATGTGTGCGCTCTGGTGAGTGTGATCCTGGTTGGGTTCCTCACACTTCTGTGAGGTGGGCCCTCTGCTGTGAGGTCACTCCTTCCTGGATGCACACATCGCCTTGGCCACATGGGCCCTGTGGTAGCAGTTGGAACGTGCTGGGAGCCTCCTCCCCTCGGTCATGAGGGCCCTCTGGCGTCAGGCTGTAACTGCTGGGTTCCCATATTTTCTGATACGTGCTAAGTGGTGCGAGGACACTCCTGCCAGGTTCCCATCCACATGGGGATGTGGGCCTTCTGCTCTGAGGTCCCAACAGCTGGGTTGCTCACAGTTTCATGCTGTGGGCTCTCTGCTGTGATTTCACTGCGGCCTGCGTACCATAGACTCGGTGCTCTGGGCCACCTGCTCGGAGGTTCCAACTGCTGGATTCCTCACCTTTTTTATTCTTTGGGCCCTCTTTTTTCAGCCTACTCCTGCGTGACTCACTGCGTGCCCCTTGGGGATGTGGATCCTCTGGTTCAGGCCACATGTGCTGGGTTTCTCTCATTTATATGATGTGGCCACACTGGTGGCAGTGTCAGGACACTCCTGCCTGTTTCCGATCCCCTAACACATGTGGACACTCTGGTGAGGGTCTTATCCTGGCTGGGTTCCTCGCCCTTCTGTGAGGTAGGCCCTTTGCTGTGACATCACTCCTGCCTTGCTGGCACACATCACCTTGGCGACATGGGCCCTCAGTTGCGAGTTGGTGCCTGCTGGGGATCTCCTCCCCTTGGTAATGAGGGCCCTCTGGCGTCAGGCCCTAACTCCTGGGCTCCCAAAATTTTCTGATGTGAGCCCAGTGATGCCAGGACACTCTTGTAAGGTTCCCATCCCCATGGGGATGTGTGCCTTCTGTTCTCTTGTCCCAACGCCTGGGTTGCTCACAGTTTCATGATGTTGGCTCCCTGGTGTTAATTCACACAGGCTTAGATCCCGTAGCCTCACTGCTCCTTGCCGCCTGCTGGGAGGTTCCAACTGCAGGATTCCTCACTTTTTATTCTATGGGCCTTCAGTTTTGAGGCTCCTCCAGCCTGTCTCACTCCCAGCCCCTTGGTGATGTGTGTCCTCATGTTTGAGGCCACGTGTGCTGGGTCCCTCTCCTTTCCATAATGTGGCCCCACTGGTGTGAGGACACTCCTGCCCAGCTCCCATCCACTTGGTGATGTGGGACCTCTGGTGAGAGTCTGATCCTGGCTGGGTTCCTCACCCTTTTGTGAGGTGGGCCCTCTCTGTGAGGTAATTCCTGCCTGGCTTGCTCCCTTTGCCTTGGTGACATCGGCCCTTTGGTGGCAGTTGCAGCCTGCTGGGAACCTCCTCTCCTAAGTGTTCAGGGCCCTCTGGCGTCAGGCTCTAAGTGCTGGGCTCCCCACGTTTTCTGATGTGAGCCCAGTGATGCCACGACACTCCTGTACGGTTCCCATCCCCATGAAGATGTGTGCCTTCTGTTCTCTTGTCCCAACGCCTGGGTTGCTCACAGTTTCAGGATGTGGGCCCTCTGCTGTGAGTTCACTCCGGCCTGTATCCAATAGCGTCGGTGCTCTGGGCTGCCTGCTTGGAGGTTGCAACTTTTGGTTTCCTTAATTTTTATTCTATTGGCCCTCTGTTGTGAGTCTCATCCTGCATGCCTCACTCCCAGCACCTTCGTGATGTGTGTCCCCTTGTTTGAGGCCACATGTGCTGGGTTCCTCACCTTTCGCTGATGTGGCCCCCCTGGTGTGATGACACTCCTTCCTGGTTCCCATCCACTTGGCGATGTGTGCCCTCTGGTGAGAGTCTGATCCTGATAGGGTTCCTCACACTTCTGTGAGGTGGGCGCTCTGCTCTGAGGTCACTCCTGCCTGGCTGGCACACCCCGCCTTGGTGACGTCGGCCCTTTGGTGGCAGTTGGAGCCTGCTGGGAGCTTCCTCCCGTCAGTCATGAGGGCCCTCTGGCGTCAGGCCATAACTGCTGGGCACCCACATTTTATGATACGTGCTAAGTGGTACGAGGACACTCCTGCCAAGTTCCCATCCCCATGGGGATGTGGGCCTCCTGCTCTGAGGTCCCAACGCCTGGGTTGCTCAGAGTTTCATGATGTGGGCCATCTGCTGTGAGTTCACTGTGGCCTGGATCACATAGACTCGGTGCTCTGGGCCGCCTGCTGGGAGGTTCCAACTGCTGGATTCCTCACATTTTTTATTCTATGGGCCCTCTGTTTTGAGTCTCCTCCTGCATGCCTCACTGCCAGACCCCTTGTGATGTGTGTCCCCTTGTTTGAGGCCACATGTGCTGGGTTCCTCCACTTTCGCTGATGTGGCCCCACTGGTGTGAAGACACACTTGCCTAGTTCCCATCCCCTTGGTGATGTGGGCCCTCTGGTGAGAATCTGATCCTCGTTGGGGTCCTCACACTTCCGTGACGTGGGATCTCTGTGCTGAGGTCACTCCTGCCTGGCTGGCACACGTCACCTTGGCGACATGGGCCCTCAGTTGGGAGTTGGTGCCTGCTGGCGGTCTACTCCCCTTGGTAATGAGGTCACTCTGGCTTCAGGCCCTAACTCCTGGGATCCAAATTTTTCTGATGGTCGCCCAGTGGTTCTAGGACACTCCTGCCAGGTTCCCATCTCCATGGGCATGTGGGCCTTCTGTTCTGAGGTCCCAACGGCTGGGTTGCTCACAGTTTCATGATGTGGGCCCTCTGCTGTAAGTTCACTGCGGCCTGGATCCCATAGACTCTGTGCTCTTGGCCGCCTGCTGAGAGGTTCCAACTGCTGGATTCCTCACATTTTTTATTCTATGGGCCCTGTGTTGTGAGGCTACTCCTTCCTGCCTCACTCCAAGCCCCTTGGAGATGTTGGTCCTCTGGTTTAAGCCACATGTTCTGGGTTCCTCACCTTTCTATGATTTGGCCTCACTGGTGTGAGGCCACTCCTGCCTCGTTCCGATCCCCTTGGTTATGTGGGCCCTCTGGGGAGAGTCTTATACTGGCTGGGTTCCTCACACTTCTGTGACGTAGGCCCTCTGCTCAGAGGTCACTCCTGCCTGGCTGGCACACGTCACCTTGGCAACGTGTGCCCTCAGTTGGGAGTTGGTGCCTGCTGGGAGCCTCCTCCCCTCAGTAATGAGGGCCCTCTGGCGTCAGGCCCTAACTCCTGGGCTCCCAAAATTTTCTGATGTGTGCCCTGTGGTGTGAGTACACTCCTGCCAGGTTCCCAACCTCATGGGAATGTGGGCCTTCTGCTCTGTGGTCCCAAAGTCTGGGTTGCTCACAGTTTCATGATGAGGGCCCTCTGTTGTGAGTTCACCCCGGCCGGGATCCCATAGCCTCGCTGCACTTTGCCGCCTGGTGGGAGGTTCCAAATGCTGGATTCCTCACATTTTTTATTCTACGGGCCCTGTGTTGTGAGGCTACTCCTGCCTGCCTCACTCCGAGCCCCTTGGAGATGTGGGTCCTCTGGTTTAGGCCACATGTTCCGGGTTCCTCACCTTTCTATGATTTGGCCACACTGGTGTGAGGACACTCCTGCCTGGTTCCGATCCCCTTGGTGATGTGAGTCCTCTGGTGATAGTCTGATCCTGGATGGGTTCCTCACCCTTCTGTGAGGTGGGCCCTCTCTCTGAGGCAATTCCTGCCTGGCTGGCACAAGTTGCCTTGGTGAGCTCGGCCCTCTGGTGGCAGTTGGAGCCTGCTGGGAACCTCCTCTCCTACGTGATGAGGGCCCTCTGGCGTCAGGCTCTAACTGCTGGGCTCCCCACGTTTTCTGATGTGAGCCCAGTGATGCCAGGACACTCTTGTAAGGTTCCCATCCCCATGGGGATGTGTGCCTTCTGTTCTCTTGTCCCAACGCCTGGGTTCCTCACAGTTTCATGATGTTGGCTCCCTGGTGTTAGTTCACCAGGCTTAGATCCCATAGCCTCTGTGCTCTGGGCTGCCTGCTGGGAGGTTCCAACTGCAGGATCCCTCACCATTTTTATACTTCTGTCCCTGTGTTGTGAGGCTCCTCCTGCCTGCCTCACTGCGAGCCCCTTGTTGATGTAGGTCCTCTGGTTTGAGGCCACATGTGCCGGTTGCCTCACCTTTTAGTGATGTGGCCCCACTGGTGTGAGGACACTCCTGCCTGGTTCCCATCCCCTTGGTGATGTGGGCCCTCTGGTGAGAGTCTGATCCTGATTGGGTTCCTCACGCTTCTGTGAGGTGGGCCCTCTGCTCTGAGGTCACTCCTGCCTGGCTTGCACACACCTCCATGGCGACGTTGGCACTCTGGTGACAGTTGGAGCCTGCTGAGAGCCTCCTTCCCTCGGTGATGAGGGCCTTCTGGCGTCAGGCCCTAACTGCTGGGTACCCACATATTCTGATACATGCTAAGTGGTGTGAGGACACTCCTGCCAGGTTCCCATCCCTATTGGGATGTGGGCCTTGTGCTCTGAGGTCCCAACGTCTGGGTTGCTCACAGTTTCATGATGTGGCCCTCTGCTCTGTGTTCACTGTGGTCTGGATCCCATAGTCTCGGTGCTCTGGGCTCCCTGCTGGCAGGTTCCTACTGCTGGTTTCCTCACCATTTTTATTCTATGGGCCCTGTGTTGTGTGGCTACTCCTGCCTACCTCACTCCGAGGCCATTGGACATGTGGGTCCTCTGGTTTAGGCCACATGTGCTGGGTTCCTCACCTTTCTATGATGTGACCGCACTGGTGTGAGGACACTCCTGCCTGGTTCCGATCCCCTTGGTGATGTGGGCCCTCTGGTGAGAGTCTTATCCTGGCTTGGTTGCTCACCCTTCTGTGAGGTAGGCCCTCTGCTGCGAGGTCACTCCTGCCTGGCTGGCAAACGTTACCTTGGTGACGTGTGCCCTCAGTTGGGAGTTGGTGCCTGTTTGGAGTCTCCTCCCCTCGGTAATGAGCGCCCTCTGGCATCAGGCCCTAACTCCTGGCTCCCAAATTTTCTGATGTGCGCCCTGTGGTGCGAGTACACTCCTGGCAGGTTCCCAACCACATGGGAATGTGGGCCTTCAGCTCTGAGGTCCCAACGCCTGTGTTGCTCACAGTTTCATGATGAGGGCCCTCTGTTGTGAATTCACTCAGGCCTGGATCCCATAGCCTCCCTGCTCTTGGCCGCCTGCTGGGAGGTTCCAACTGCGGGATTCCTTACCTTTGTTATTCTATAGGAACTCTGTTTTGAGGCTCCCCCTGCCTGCCTCACTCCCAGCCCCTTGGTGATGTGTGTCCTCTGATTTGAGGCTACGTGTGCTGGGTCCCTCGTCTTTCGCTGACGTGGCTCCACTGGTGAGAGGACACTCCTGCCTGGTTCTCATCCCCTTGGTGATGTGGGCCCTCTGGAGAGAGTCTGATCCTTGTTGGGTACCTCACACATTTGTGAGGTGGGCCCTCTGCTCTGAAGTCAGTCCTGCCTGGCTCGCACACCCTGATTTAGTGACGTCGGCCCTCGGGTAGCACTTGGAGCGTGCTGGGGCCTCCTCCCGTTGGTAATGAGGGCCCTCTGGCGTCAGGCCCTAACTGGTGGACTCCCCACATTTTCTGATGTGTGCCCACTGGTGCAATGACACTCCTGCCAGGTTCCCATCCCCATGGGGATGTGGGCCTTCTGCTCTGAGGTCCCAACGGCTGGGTTGATTACAGTGTCAGGATGTTGGCCCTCTGCTGTGAGTTTACTCTGGCATGGATCCTATGGCCTCGGTGATCTGGGCCACCTGCTTGGAGCTTCCAACTGCTGGATTCCTCACCTTTTTTATTCTATGGTCCCTGTGTTGTGAGACACCTCCTGCCTGCCTCACTCCGAGCCTCTTGGCGATGTGGGCACTCTGGTTTGAGGCCACATGTGCTGGTTTCCTCACCTTTCACAGATGTGGCCCCCCTTGTGTGAGGACACTCCTGCCTGGTTCCCATTACCTCGGAGATGTGTGCGCTCTGGTGAGTGTGATCCTGGTTGGGTTCCTCACACTTCTGTGAGGTGGGCCCTCTGCTGTGAGGTCACTCCTTCCTGGATGCACACATCGCCTTGGCCACATGGACCCTGTGGTAGCAGTTGGAACGTGCTGGGAGCCTCCTCCCCTCGGTCATGAGGGCCCTCTGGCGTCAGGCTGTAACTGCTGGGTTCCCATATTTTCTGATACGTGCTAAGTGGTGCGAGGACACTCCTGCCAGGTTCCCATCCACATGGGGATGTGGGCCTTCTGCTCTGAGGTCCCAACAGCTGGGTTGCTCACAGTTTCATGCTGTGGGCTCTCTGCTGTGATTTCACTGCGGCCTGCGTACCATAGACTCGGTGCTCTGGGCCACCTGCTCGGAGGTTCCAACTGCTGGATTCCTCACCTTTTTTATTCTTTGGGCCCTCTTTTTTCAGCCTACTCCTGCGTGACTCACTGCGTGCCCCTTGGGGATGTGGATCCTCTGGTTCAGGCCACATGTGCTGGGTTTCTCTCATTTATATGATGTGGCCACACTGGTGGCAGTGTCAGGACACTCCTGCCTGTTTCCGATCCCCTAACACATGTGGACACTCTGGTGAGGGTCTTATCCTGGCTGGGTTCCTCGCCCTTCTGTGAGGTAGGCCCTTTGCTGTGACATCACTCCTGCCTTGCTGGCACACATCACCTTGGCGACATGGGCCCTCAGTTGCGAGTTGGTGCCTGCTGGGGATCTCCTCCCCTTGGTCATGAGGGCCCTCTGGCGTCAGGCCCTAACTCCTGGGCTCCCAAAATTTTCTGATGTGAGCCCAGTGATGCCAGGACACTCTTGTAAGGTTCCCATCCCCATGGGGATGTGTGCCTTCTGTTCTCTTGTCCCAACGCCTGGGTTGCTCACAGTTTCATGATGTTGGCTCCCTGGTGTTAATTCACACAGGCTTAGATCCCGTAGCCTCACTGCTCCTTGCCGCCTGCTGGGAGGTTCCAACTGCAGGATTCCTCACTTTTTATTCTATGGGCCTTCAGTTTTGAGGCTCCTCCAGCCTGTCTCACTCCCAGCCCCTTGGTGATGTGTGTCCTCATGTTTGAGGCCACGTGTGCTGGGTCCCTCTCCTTTCCATAATGTGGCCCCACTGGTGTGAGGACACTCCTGCCCAGCTCCCATCCACTTGGTGATGTGGGACCTCTGGTGAGAGTCTGATCCTGGCTGGGTTCCTCACCCTTTTGTGAGGTGGGCCCTCTCTGTGAGGTAATTCCTGCCTGGCTTGCTCCCTTTGCCTTGGTGACATCGGCCCTTTGGTGGCAGTTGCAGCCTGCTGGGAACCTCCTCTCCTAAGTGTTCAGGGCCCTCTGGCGTCAGGCTCTAAGTGCTGGGCTCCCCACGTTTTCTGATGTGAGCCCAGTGATGCCACGACACTCCTGTACGGTTCCCATCCCCATGAAGATGTGTGCCTTCTGTTCTCTTGTCCCAACGCCTGGGTTGCTCACAGTTTCAGGATGTGGGCCCTCTGCTGTGAGTTCACTCCGGCCTGTATCCAATAGCGTCGGTGCTCTGGGCTGCCTGCTTGGAGGTTGCAACTTTTGGTTTCCTTAATTTTTATTCTATTGGCCCTCTGTTGTGAGTCTCATCCTGCATGCCTCACTCCCAGCACCTTCGTGATGTGTGTCCCCTTGTTTGAGGCCACATGTGCTGGGTTCCTCACCTTTCGCTGATGTGGCCCCCCTGGTGTGATGACACTCCTTCCTGGTTCCCATCCACTTGGCGATGTGTGCCCTCTGGTGAGAGTCTGATCCTGATAGGGTTCCTCACACTTCTGTGAGGTGGGCGCTCTGCTCTGAGGTCACTCCTGCCTGGCTGGCACACCCCGCCTTGGTGACGTCGGCCCTTTGGTGGCAGTTGGAGCCTGCTGGGAGCTTCCTCCCGTCAGTCATGAGGGCCCTCTGGCGTCAGGCCATAACTGCTGGGCACCCACATTTTATGATACGTGCTAAGTGGTACGAGGACACTCCTGCCAAGTTCCCATCCCCATGGGGATGTGGGCCTCCTGCTCTGAGGTCCCAACGCCTGGGTTGCTCAGAGTTTCATGATGTGGGCCCTCTGCTGTGAGTTCACTGTGGCCTGGATCACATAGACTCGGTGCTCTGGGCCGCCTGCTGGGAGGTTCCAACTGCTGGATTCCTCACATTTTTTATTCTATGGGCCCTCTGTTTTGAGTCTCCTCCTGCATGCCTCACTGCCAGACCCCTTGTGATGTGTGTCCCCTTGTTTGAGGCCACATGTGCTGGGTTCCTCCACTTTCGCTGATGTGGCCCCACTGGTGTGAAGACACACTTGCCTAGTTCCCATCCCCTTGGTGATGTGGGCCCTCTGGTGAGAATCTGATCCTCGTTGGGGTCCTCACACTTCCGTGACGTGGGATCTCTGTGCTGAGGTCACTCCTGCCTGGCTGGCACACGTCACCTTGGCGACATGGGCCCTCAGTTGGGAGTTGGTGCCTGCTGGCGGTCTACTCCCCTTGGTAATGAGGTCACTCTGGCTTCAGGCCCTAACTCCTGGGATCCAAATTTTTCTGATGGTCGCCCAGTGGTTCTAGGACACTCCTGCCAGGTTCCCATCTCCATGGGCATGTGGGCCTTCTGTTCTGAGGTCCCAACGGCTGGGTTGCTCACAGTTTCATGATGTGGGCCCTCTGCTGTAAGTTCACTGCGGCCTGGATCCCATAGACTCTGTGCTCTTGGCCGCCTGCTGAGAGGTTCCAACTGCTGGATTCCTCACATTTTTTATTCTATGGGCCCTGTGTTGTGAGGCTACTCCTTCCTGCCTCACTCCAAGCCCCTTGGAGATGTTGGTCCTCTGGTTTAAGCCACATGTTCTGGGTTCCTCACCTTTCTATGATTTGGCCTCACTGGTGTGAGGCCACTCCTGCCTCGTTCCGATCCCCTTGGTTATGTGGGCCCTCTGGGGAGAGTCTTATACTGGCTGGGTTCCTCACACTTCTGTGACGTAGGCCCTCTGCTCAGAGGTCACTCCTGCCTGGCTGGCACACGTCACCTTGGCAACGTGTGCCCTCAGTTGGGAGTTGGTGCCTGCTGGGAGCCTCCTCCCCTCAGTAATGAGGGCCCTCTGGCGTCAGGCCCTAACTCCTGGGCTCCCAAAATTTTCTGATGTGTGCCCTGTGGTGTGAGTACACTCCTGCCAGGTTCCCAACCTCATGGGAATGTGGGCCTTCTGCTCTGTGGTCCCAAAGTCTGGGTTGCTCACAGTTTCATGATGAGGGCCCTCTGTTGTGAGTTCACCCCGGCCGGGATCCCATAGCCTCGCTGCACTTTGCCGCCTGGTGGGAGGTTCCAAATGCTGGATTCCTCACATTTTTTATTCTACGGGCCCTGTGTTGTGAGGCTACTCCTGCCTGCCTCACTCCGAGCCCCTTGGAGATGTGGGTCCTCTGGTTTAGGCCACATGTTCCGGGTTCCTCACCTTTCTATGATTTGGCCACACTGGTGTGAGGACACTCCTGCCTGGTTCCGATCCCCTTGGTGATGTGAGTCCTCTGGTGATAGTCTGATCCTGGATGGGTTCCTCACCCTTCTGTGAGGTGGGCCCTCTCTCTGAGGCAATTCCTGCCTGGCTGGCACAAGTTGCCTTGGTGAGCTCGGCCCTCTGGTGGCAGTTGGAGCCTGCTGGGAACCTCCTCTCCTACGTGATGAGGGCCCTCTGGCGTCAGGCTCTAACTGCTGGGCTCCCCACGTTTTCTGATGTGAGCCCAGTGATGCCAGGACACTCTTGTAAGGTTCCCATCCCCATGGGGATGTGTGCCTTCTGTTCTCTTGTCCCAACGCCTGGGTTCCTCACAGTTTCATGATGTTGGCTCCCTGGTGTTAGTTCACCAGGCTTAGATCCCATAGCCTCTGTGCTCTGGGCTGCCTGCTGGGAGGTTCCAACTGCAGGATCCCTCACCATTTTTATACTTCTGTCCCTGTGTTGTGAGGCTCCTCCTGCCTGCCTCACTGCGAGCCCCTTGTTGATGTAGGTCCTCTGGTTTGAGGCCACATGTGCCGGTTGCCTCACCTTTTAGTGATGTGGCCCCACTGGTGTGAGGACACTCCTGCCTGGTTCCCATCCCCTTGGTGATGTGGGCCCTCTGGTGAGAGTCTGATCCTGATTGGGTTCCTCACGCTTCTGTGAGGTGGGCCCTCTGCTCTGAGGTCACTCCTGCCTGGCTTGCACACACCTCCATGGCGACGTTGGCACTCTGGTGACAGTTGGAGCCTGCTGAGAGCCTCCTTCCCTCGGTGATGAGGGCCTTCTGGCGTCAGGCCCTAACTGCTGGGTACCCACATATTCTGATACATGCTAAGTGGTGTGAGGACACTCCTGCCAGGTTCCCATCCCTATTGGGATGTGGGCCTTGTGCTCTGAGGTCCCAACGTCTGGGTTGCTCACAGTTTCATGATGTGGCCCTCTGCTCTGTGTTCACTGTGGTCTGGATCCCATAGTCTCGGTGCTCTGGGCTCCCTGCTGGCAGGTTCCTACTGCTGGTTTCCTCACCATTTTTATTCTATGGGCCCTGTGTTGTGTGGCTACTCCTGCCTACCTCACTCCGAGGCCATTGGACATGTGGGTCCTCTGGTTTAGGCCACATGTGCTGGGTTCCTCACCTTTCTATGATGTGACCGCACTGGTGTGAGGACACTCCTGCCTGGTTCCGATCCCCTTGGTGATGTGGGCCCTCTGGTGAGAGTCTTATCCTGGCTTGGTTGCTCACCCTTCTGTGAGGTAGGCCCTCTGCTGCGAGGTCACTCCTGCCTGGCTGGCAAACGTTACCTTGGTGACGTGTGCCCTCAGTTGGGAGTTGGTGCCTGTTTGGAGTCTCCTCCCCTCGGTAATGAGCGCCCTCTGGCATCAGGCCCTAACTCCTGGCTCCCAAATTTTCTGATGTGCGCCCTGTGGTGCGAGTACACTCCTGGCAGGTTCCCAACCACATGGGAATGTGGGCCTTCAGCTCTGAGGTCCCAACGCCTGTGTTGCTCACAGTTTCATGATGAGGGCCCTCTGTTGTGAATTCACTCAGGCCTGGATCCCATAGCCTCCCTGCTCTTGGCCGCCTGCTGGGAGGTTCCAACTGCGGGATTCCTTACCTTTGTTATTCTATAGGAACTCTGTTTTGAGGCTCCCCCTGCCTGCCTCACTCCCAGCCCCTTGGTGATGTGTGTCCTCTGATTTGAGGCTACGTGTGCTGGGTCCCTCGTCTTTCGCTGACGTGGCTCCACTGGTGAGAGGACACTCCTGCCTGGTTCTCATCCCCTTGGTGATGTGGGCCCTCTGGAGAGAGTCTGATCCTTGTTGGGTACCTCACACATTTGTGAGGTGGGCCCTCTGCTCTGAAGTCAGTCCTGCCTGGCTCGCACACCCTGATTTAGTGACGTCGGCCCTCGGGTAGCACTTGGAGCGTGCTGGGGCCTCCTCCCGTTGGTAATGAGGGCCCTCTGGCGTCAGGCCCTAACTGGTGGACTCCCCACATTTTCTGATGTGTGCCCACTGGTGCAATGACACTCCTGCCAGGTTCCCATCCCCATGGGGATGTGGGCCTTCTGCTCTGAGGTCCCAACGGCTGGGTTGATTACAGTGTCAGGATGTTGGCCCTCTGCTGTGAGTTTACTCTGGCATGGATCCTATGGCCTCGGTGATCTGGGCCACCTGCTTGGAGCTTCCAACTGCTGGATTCCTCACCTTTTTTATTCTATGGTCCCTGTGTTGTGAGACACCTCCTGCCTGCCTCACTCCGAGCCTCTTGGCGATGTGGGCACTCTGGTTTGAGGCCACATGTGCTGGTTTCCTCACCTTTCACAGATGTGGCCCCCCTTGTGTGAGGACACTCCTGCCTGGTTCCCATTACCTCGGAGATGTGTGCGCTCTGGTGAGTGTGATCCTGGTTGGGTTCCTCACACTTCTGTGAGGTGGGCCCTCTGCTGTGAGGTCACTCCTTCCTGGATGCACACATCGCCTTGGCCACATGGACCCTGTGGTAGCAGTTGGAACGTGCTGGGAGCCTCCTCCCCTCGGTCATGAGGGCCCTCTGGCGTCAGGCTGTAACTGCTGGGTTCCCATATTTTCTGATACGTGCTAAGTGGTGCGAGGACACTCCTGCCAGGTTCCCATCCACATGGGGATGTGGGCCTTCTGCTCTGAGGTCCCAACAGCTGGGTTGCTCACAGTTTCATGCTGTGGGCTCTCTGCTGTGATTTCACTGCGGCCTGCGTACCATAGACTCGGTGCTCTGGGCCACCTGCTCGGAGGTTCCAACTGCTGGATTCCTCACCTTTTTTATTCTTTGGGCCCTCTTTTTTCAGCCTACTCCTGCGTGACTCACTGCGTGCCCCTTGGGGATGTGGATCCTCTGGTTCAGGCCACATGTGCTGGGTTTCTCTCATTTATATGATGTGGCCACACTGGTGGCAGTGTCAGGACACTCCTGCCTGTTTCCGATCCCCTAACACATGTGGACACTCTGGTGAGGGTCTTATCCTGGCTGGGTTCCTCGCCCTTCTGTGAGGTAGGCCCTTTGCTGTGACATCACTCCTGCCTTGCTGGCACACATCACCTTGGCGACATGGGCCCTCAGTTGCGAGTTGGTGCCTGCTGGGGATCTCCTCCCCTTGGTAATGAGGGCCCTCTGGCGTCAGGCCCTAACTCCTGGGCTCCCAAAATTTTCTGATGTGAGCCCAGTGATGCCAGGACACTCTTGTAAGGTTCCCATCCCCATGGGGATGTGTGCCTTCTGTTCTCTTGTCCCAACGCCTGGGTTGCTCACAGTTTCATGATGTTGGCTCCCTGGTGTTAATTCACACAGGCTTAGATCCCGTAGCCTCACTGCTCCTTGCCGCCTGCTGGGAGGTTCCAACTGCAGGATTCCTCACTTTTTATTCTATGGGCCTTCAGTTTTGAGGCTCCTCCAGCCTGTCTCACTCCCAGCCCCTTGGTGATGTGTGTCCTCATGTTTGAGGCCACGTGTGCTGGGTCCCTCTCCTTTCCATAATGTGGCCCCACTGGTGTGAGGACACTCCTGCCCAGCTCCCATCCACTTGGTGATGTGGGACCTCTGGTGAGAGTCTGATCCTGGCTGGGTTCCTCACCCTTTTGTGAGGTGGGCCCTCTCTGTGAGGTAATTCCTGCCTGGCTTGCTCCCTTTGCCTTGGTGACATCGGCCCTTTGGTGGCAGTTGCAGCCTGCTGGGAACCTCCTCTCCTAAGTGTTCAGGGCCCTCTGGCGTCAGGCTCTAAGTGCTGGGCTCCCCACGTTTTCTGATGTGAGCCCAGTGATGCCACGACACTCCTGTACGGTTCCCATCCCCATGAAGATGTGTGCCTTCTGTTCTCTTGTCCCAACGCCTGGGTTGCTCACAGTTTCAGGATGTGGGCCCTCTGCTGTGAGTTCACTCCGGCCTGTATCCAATAGCGTCGGTGCTCTGGGCTGCCTGCTTGGAGGTTGCAACTTTTGGTTTCCTTAATTTTTATTCTATTGGCCCTCTGTTGTGAGTCTCATCCTGCATGCCTCACTCCCAGCACCTTCGTGATGTGTGTCCCCTTGTTTGAGGCCACATGTGCTGGGTTCCTCACCTTTCGCTGATGTGGCCCCCCTGGTGTGATGACACTCCTTCCTGGTTCCCATCCACTTGGCGATGTGTGCCCTCTGGTGAGAGTCTGATCCTGATAGGGTTCCTCACACTTCTGTGAGGTGGGCGCTCTGCTCTGAGGTCACTCCTGCCTGGCTGGCACACCCCGCCTTGGTGACGTCGGCCCTTTGGTGGCAGTTGGAGCCTGCTGGGAGCTTCCTCCCGTCAGTCATGAGGGCCCTCTGGCGTCAGGCCATAACTGCTGGGCACCCACATTTTATGATACGTGCTAAGTGGTACGAGGACACTCCTGCCAAGTTCCCATCCCCATGGGGATGTGGGCCTCCTGCTCTGAGGTCCCAACGCCTGGGTTGCTCAGAGTTTCATGATGTGGGCCCTCTGCTGTGAGTTCACTGTGGCCTGGATCACATAGACTCGGTGCTCTGGGCCGCCTGCTGGGAGGTTCCAACTGCTGGATTCCTCACATTTTTTATTCTATGGGCCCTCTGTTTTGAGTCTCCTCCTGCATGCCTCACTGCCAGACCCCTTGTGATGTGTGTCCCCTTGTTTGAGGCCACATGTGCTGGGTTCCTCCACTTTCGCTGATGTGGCCCCACTGGTGTGAAGACACACTTGCCTAGTTCCCATCCCCTTGGTGATGTGGGCCCTCTGGTGAGAATCTGATCCTCGTTGGGGTCCTCACACTTCCGTGACGTGGGATCTCTGTGCTGAGGTCACTCCTGCCTGGCTGGCACACGTCACCTTGGCGACATGGGCCCTCAGTTGGGAGTTGGTGCCTGCTGGCGGTCTACTCCCCTTGGTAATGAGGTCACTCTGGCTTCAGGCCCTAACTCCTGGGATCCAAATTTTTCTGATGGTCGCCCAGTGGTTCTAGGACACTCCTGCCAGGTTCCCATCTCCATGGGCATGTGGGCCTTCTGTTCTGAGGTCCCAACGGCTGGGTTGCTCACAGTTTCATGATGTGGGCCCTCTGCTGTAAGTTCACTGCGGCCTGGATCCCATAGACTCTGTGCTCTTGGCCGCCTGCTGAGAGGTTCCAACTGCTGGATTCCTCACATTTTTTATTCTATGGGCCCTGTGTTGTGAGGCTACTCCTTCCTGCCTCACTCCAAGCCCCTTGGAGATGTTGGTCCTCTGGTTTAAGCCACATGTTCTGGGTTCCTCACCTTTCTATGATTTGGCCTCACTGGTGTGAGGCCACTCCTGCCTCGTTCCGATCCCCTTGGTTATGTGGGCCCTCTGGGGAGAGTCTTATACTGGCTGGGTTCCTCACACTTCTGTGACGTAGGCCCTCTGCTCAGAGGTCACTCCTGCCTGGCTGGCACACGTCACCTTGGCAACGTGTGCCCTCAGTTGGGAGTTGGTGCCTGCTGGGAGCCTCCTCCCCTCAGTAATGAGGGCCCTCTGGCGTCAGGCCCTAACTCCTGGGCTCCCAAAATTTTCTGATGTGTGCCCTGTGGTGTGAGTACACTCCTGCCAGGTTCCCAACCTCATGGGAATGTGGGCCTTCTGCTCTGTGGTCCCAAAGTCTGGGTTGCTCACAGTTTCATGATGAGGGCCCTCTGTTGTGAGTTCACACCGGCCGGGATCCCATAGCCTCGCTGCACTTTGCCGCCTGGTGGGAGGTTCCAAATGCTGGATTCCTCACATTTTTTATTCTACGGGCCCTGTGTTGTGAGGCTACTCCTGCCTGCCTCACTCCGAGCCCCTTGGAGATGTGGGTCCTCTGGTTTAGGCCACATGTTCCGGGTTCCTCACCTTTCTATGATTTGGCCACACTGGTGTGAGGACACTCCTGCCTGGTTCCGATCCCCTTGGTGATGTGAGTCCTCTGGTGATAGTCTGATCCTGGATGGGTTCCTCACCCTTCTGTGAGGTGGGCCCTCTCTCTGAGGCAATTCCTGCCTGGCTGGCACAAGTTGCCTTGGTGAGCTCGGCCCTCTGGTGGCAGTTGGAGCCTGCTGGGAACCTCCTCTCCTACGTGATGAGGGCCCTCTGGCGTCAGGCTCTAACTGCTGGGCTCCCCACGTTTTCTGATGTGAGCCCAGTGATGCCAGGACACTCTTGTAAGGTTCCCATCCCCATGGGGATGTGTGCCTTCTGTTCTCTTGTCCCAACGCCTGGGTTACTCACAGTTTCATGATGTTGGCTCCCTGGTGTTAGTTCACCAGGCTTAGATCCCATAGCCTCTGTGCTCTGGGCTGCCTGCTGGGAGGTTCCAACTGCAGGATCCCTCACCATTTTTATACTTCTGTCCCTGTGTTGTGAGGCTCCTCCTGCCTGCCTCACTGCGAGCCCCTTGTTGATGTAGGTCCTCTGGTTTGAGGCCACATGTGCCGGTTGCCTCACCTTTTAGTGATGTGGCCCCACTGGTGTGAGGACACTCCTGCCTGGTTCCCATCCCCTTGGTGATGTGGGCCCTCTGGTGAGAGTCTGATCCTGATTGGGTTCCTCACGCTTCTGTGAGGTGGGCCCTCTGCTCTGAGGTCACTCCTGCCTGGCTTGCACACACCTCCATGGCGACGTTGGCACTCTGGTGACAGTTGGAGCCTGCTGAGAGCCTCCTTCCCTCGGTGATGAGGGCCTTCTGGCGTCAGGCCCTAACTGCTGGGTACCCACATATTCTGATACATGCTAAGTGGTGTGAGGACACTCCTGCCAGGTTCCCATCCCTATTGGGATGTGGGCCTTGTGCTCTGAGGTCCCAACGTCTGGGTTGCTCACAGTTTCATGATGTGGCCCTCTGCTCTGTGTTCACTGTGGTCTGGATCCCATAGTCTCGGTGCTCTGGGCTCCCTGCTGGCAGCTTCCTACTGCTGGTTTCCTCACCATTTTTATTCTATGGGCCCTGTGTTGTGTGGCTACTCCTGCCTACCTCACTCCGAGGCCATTGGACATGTGGGTCCTCTGGTTTAGGCCACATGTGCTGGGTTCCTCACCTTTCTATGATGTGACCGCACTGGTGTGAGGACACTCCTGCCTGGTTCCGATCCCCTTGGTGATGTGGGCCCTCTGGTGAGAGTCTTATCCTGGCTTGGTTGCTCACCCTTCTGTGAGGTAGGCCCTCTGCTGCGAGGTCACTCCTGCCTGGCTGGCAAACGTTACCTTGGTGACGTGTGCCCTCAGTTGGGAGTTGGTGCCTGTTTGGAGTCTCCTCCCCTCGGTAATGAGGGCCCTCTGGCATCAGGCCCTAACTCCTGGCTCCCAAATTTTCTGATGTGCGCCCTGTGGTGCGAGTACACTCCTGGCAGGTTCCCAACCACATGGGAATGTGGGCCTTCAGCTCTGAGGTCCCAACGCCTGTGTTGCTCACAGTTTCATGATGAGGGCCCTCTGTTGTGAATTCACTCAGGCCTGGATCCCATAGCCTCCCTGCTCTTGGCCGCCTGCTGGGAGGTTCCAACTGCGGGATTCCTTACCTTTGTTATTCTATAGGAACTCTGTTTTGAGGCTCCCCCTGCCTGCCTCACTCCCAGCCCCTTGGTGATGTGTGTCCTCTGATTTGAGGCTACGTGTGCTGGGTCCCTCGTCTTTCGCTGACGTGGCTCCACTGGTGAGAGGACACTCCTGCCTGGTTCTCATCCCCTTGGTGATGTGGGCCCTCTGGAGAGAGTCTGATCCTTGTTGGGTACCTCACACATTTGTGAGGTGGGCCCTCTGCTCTGAAGTCAGTCCTGCCTGGCTCGCACACCCTGATTTAGTGACGTCGGCCCTCGGGTAGCACTTGGAGCGTGCTGGGGCCTCCTCCCGTTAGTAATGAGGGCCCTCTGGCGTCAGGCCCTAACTGGTGGACTCCCCACATTTTCTGATGTGTGCCCACTGGTGCAATGACACTCCTGCCAGGTTCCCATCCCCATGGGGATGTGGGCCTTCTGCTCTGAGGTCCCAACGGCTGGGTTGATTACAGTGTCAGGATGTTGGCCCTCTGCTGTGAGTTTACTCTGGCATGGATCCTATGGCCTCGGTGATCTGGGCCACCTGCTTGGAGCTTCCAACTGCTGGATTCCTCACCTTTTTTATTCTATGGTCCCTGTGTTGTGAGACACCTCCTGCCTGCCTCACTCCGAGCCTCTTGGCGATGTGGGCACTCTGGTTTGAGGCCACATGTGCTGGTTTCCTCACCTTTCACAGATGTGGCCCCCCTTGTGTGAGGACACTCCTGCCTGGTTCCCATTACCTCGGAGATGTGTGCGCTCTGGTGAGTGTGATCCTGGTTGGGTTCCTCACACTTCTGTGAGGTGGGCCCTCTGCTGTGAGGTCACTCCTTCCTGGATGCACACATCGCCTTGGCCACATGGGCTCTGTGGTAGCAGTTGGAACGTGCTGGGAGCCTCCTCCCCTCGGTCATGAGGGCCCTCTGGCGTCAGGCTGTAACTGCTGGGTTCCCATATTTTCTGATACGTGCTAAGTGGTGCGAGGACACTCCTGCCAGGTTCCCATCCACATGGGGATGTGGGCCTTCTGCTCTGAGGTCCCAACAGCTGGGTTGCTCACAGTTTCATGCTGTGGGCTCTCTGCTGTGATTTCACTGCGGCCTGCGTACCATAGACTCGGTGCTCTGGGCCACCTGCTCGGAGGTTCCAACTGCTGGATTCCTCACCTTTTTTATTCTTTGGGCCCTCTTTTTTCAGCCTACTCCTGCGTGACTCACTGCGTGCCCCTTGGGGATGTGGATCCTCTGGTTCAGGCCACATGTGCTGGGTTTCTCTCATTTATATGATGTGGCCACACTGGTGGCAGTGTCAGGACACTCCTGCCTGTTTCCGATCCCCTAACACATGTGGACACTCTGGTGAGGGTCTTATCCTGGCTGGGTTCCTCGCCCTTCTGTGAGGTAGGCCCTTTGCTGTGACATCACTCCTGCCTTGCTGGCACACATCACCTTGGCGACATGGGCCCTCAGTTGCGAGTTGGTGCCTGCTGGGGATCTCCTCCCCTTGGTCATGAGGGCCCTCTGGCGTCAGGCCCTAACTCCTGGGCTCCCAAAATTTTCTGATGTGAGCCCAGTGATGCCAGGACACTCTTGTAAGGTTCCCATCCCCATGGGGATGTGTGCCTTCTGTTCTCTTGTCCCAACGCCTGGGTTGCTCACAGTTTCATGATGTTGGCTCCCTGGTGTTAATTCACACAGGCTTAGATCCCGTAGCCTCACTGCTCCTTGCCGCCTGCTGGGAGGTTCCAACTGCAGGATTCCTCACTTTTTATTCTATGGGCCTTCAGTTTTGAGGCTCCTCCAGCCTGTCTCACTCCCAGCCCCTTGGTGATGTGTGTCCTCATGTTTGAGGCCACGTGTGCTGGGTCCCTCTCCTTTCCATAATGTGGCCCCACTGGTGTGAGGACACTCCTGCCCAGCTCCCATCCACTTGGTGATGTGGGACCTCTGGTGAGAGTCTGATCCTGGCTGGGTTCCTCACCCTTTTGTGAGGTGGGCCCTCTCTGTGAGGTAATTCCTGCCTGGCTTGCTCCCTTTGCCTTGGTGACATCGGCCCTTTGGTGGCAGTTGCAGCCTGCTGGGAACCTCCTCTCCTAAGTGTTCAGGGCCCTCTGGCGTCAGGCTCTAAGTGCTGGGCTCCCCACGTTTTCTGATGTGAGCCCAGTGATGCCACGACACTCCTGTACGGTTCCCATCCCCATGAAGATGTGTGCCTTCTGTTCTCTTGTCCCAACGCCTGGGTTGCTCACAGTTTCAGGATGTGGGCCCTCTGCTGTGAGTTCACTCCGGCCTGTATCCAATAGCGTCGGTGCTCTGGGCTGCCTGCTTGGAGGTTGCAACTTTTGGTTTCCTTAATTTTTATTCTATTGGCCCTCTGTTGTGAGTCTCATCCTGCATGCCTCACTCCCAGCACCTTCGTGATGTGTGTCCCCTTGTTTGAGGCCACATGTGCTGGGTTCCTCACCTTTCGCTGATGTGGCCCCCCTGGTGTGATGACACTCCTTCCTGGTTCCCATCCACTTGGCGATGTGTGCCCTCTGGTGAGAGTCTGATCCTGATAGGGTTCCTCACACTTCTGTGAGGTGGGCGCTCTGCTCTGAGGTCACTCCTGCCTGGCTGGCACACCCCGCCTTGGTGACGTCGGCCCTTTGGTGGCAGTTGGAGCCTGCTGGGAGCTTCCTCCCGTCAGTCATGAGGGCCCTCTGGCGTCAGGCCATAACTGCTGGGCACCCACATTTTATGATACGTGCTAAGTGGTACGAGGACACTCCTGCCAAGTTCCCATCCCCATGGGGATGTGGGCCTCCTGCTCTGAGGTCCCAACGCCTGGGTTGCTCAGAGTTTCATGATGTGGGCCATCTGCTGTGAGTTCACTGTGGCCTGGATCACATAGACTCGGTGCTCTGGGCCGCCTGCTGGGAGGTTCCAACTGCTGGATTCCTCACATTTTTTATTCTATGGGCCCTCTGTTTTGAGTCTCCTCCTGCATGCCTCACTGCCAGACCCCTTGTGATGTGTGTCCCCTTGTTTGAGGCCACATGTGCTGGGTTCCTCCACTTTCGCTGATGTGGCCCCACTGGTGTGAAGACACACTTGCCTAGTTCCCATCCCCTTGGTGATGTGGGCCCTCTGGTGAGAATCTGATCCTCGTTGGGGTCCTCACACTTCCGTGACGTGGGATCTCTGTGCTGAGGTCACTCCTGCCTGGCTGGCACACGTCACCTTGGCGACATGGGCCCTCAGTTGGGAGTTGGTGCCTGCTGGCGGTCTACTCCCCTTGGTAATGAGGTCACTCTGGCTTCAGGCCCTAACTCCTGGGATCCAAATTTTTCTGATGGTCGCCCAGTGGTTCTAGGACACTCCTGCCAGGTTCCCATCTCCATGGGCATGTGGGCCTTCTGTTCTGAGGTCCCAACGGCTGGGTTGCTCACAGTTTCATGATGTGGGCCCTCTGCTGTAAGTTCACTGCGGCCTGGATCCCATAGACTCTGTGCTCTTGGCCGCCTGCTGAGAGGTTCCAACTGCTGGATTCCTCACATTTTTTATTCTATGGGCCCTGTGTTGTGAGGCTACTCCTTCCTGCCTCACTCCAAGCCCCTTGGAGATGTTGGTCCTCTGGTTTAAGCCACATGTTCTGGGTTCCTCACCTTTCTATGATTTGGCCTCACTGGTGTGAGGCCACTCCTGCCTCGTTCCGATCCCCTTGGTTATGTGGGCCCTCTGGGGAGAGTCTTATACTGGCTGGGTTCCTCACACTTCTGTGACGTAGGCCCTCTGCTCAGAGGTCACTCCTGCCTGGCTGGCACACGTCACCTTGGCAACGTGTGCCCTCAGTTGGGAGTTGGTGCCTGCTGGGAGCCTCCTCCCCTCAGTAATGAGGGCCCTCTGGCGTCAGGCCCTAACTCCTGGGCTCCCAAAATTTTCTGATGTGTGCCCTGTGGTGTGAGTACACTCCTGCCAGGTTCCCAACCTCATGGGAATGTGGGCCTTCTGCTCTGTGGTCCCAAAGTCTGGGTTGCTCACAGTTTCATGATGAGGGCCCTCTGTTGTGAGTTCACCCCGGCCGGGATCCCATAGCCTCGCTGCACTTTGCCGCCTGGTGGGAGGTTCCAAATGCTGGATTCCTCACATTTTTTATTCTACGGGCCCTGTGTTGTGAGGCTACTCCTGCCTGCCTCACTCCGAGCCCCTTGGAGATGTGGGTCCTCTGGTTTAGGCCACATGTTCCGGGTTCCTCACCTTTCTATGATTTGGCCACACTGGTGTGAGGACACTCCTGCCTGGTTCCGATCCCCTTGGTGATGTGAGTCCTCTGGTGATAGTCTGATCCTGGATGGGTTCCTCACCCTTCTGTGAGGTGGGCCCTCTCTCTGAGGCAATTCCTGCCTGGCTGGCACAAGTTGCCTTGGTGAGCTCGGCCCTCTGGTGGCAGTTGGAGCCTGCTGGGAACCTCCTCTCCTACGTGATGAGGGCCCTCTGGCGTCAGGCTCTAACTGCTGGGCTCCCCACGTTTTCTGATGTGAGCCCAGTGATGCCAGGACACTCTTGTAAGGTTCCCATCCCCATGGGGATGTGTGCCTTCTGTTCTCTTGTCCCAACGCCTGGGTTCCTCACAGTTTCATGATGTTGGCTCCCTGGTGTTAGTTCACCAGGCTTAGATCCCATAGCCTCTGTGCTCTGGGCTGCCTGCTGGGAGGTTCCAACTGCAGGATCCCTCACCATTTTTATACTTCTGTCCCTGTGTTGTGAGGCTCCTCCTGCCTGCCTCACTGCGAGCCCCTTGTTGATGTAGGTCCTCTGGTTTGAGGCCACATGTGCCGGTTGCCTCACCTTTTAGTGATGTGGCCCCACTGGTGTGAGGACACTCCTGCCTGGTTCCCATCCCCTTGGTGATGTGGGCCCTCTGGTGAGAGTCTGATCCTGATGGGGTTCCTCAGGCTTCTGTGAGGTGGGCCCTCTGCTCTGAGGTCACTCCTGCCTGGCTTGCACACACCTCCATGGCGACGTTGGCACTCTGGGGACAGTTGGAGCCTGCTGAGAGCCTCCTTCCCTCGGTGATGAGGGCCTTCTGGCGTCAGGCCCTAACTGCTGGGTACCCACATATTCTGATACATGCTAAGTGGTGTGAGGACACTCCTGCCAGGTTCCCATCCCTATTGGGATGTGGGCCTTGTGCTCTGAGGTCCCAACGTCTGGGTTGCTCACAGTTTCATGATGTGGCCCTCTGCTCTGTGTTCACTGTGGTCTGGATCCCATAGTCTCGGTGCTCTGGGCTCCCTGCTGGCAGGTTCCTACTGCTGGTTTCCTCACCATTTTTATTCTATGGGCCCTGTGTTGTGTGGCTACTCCTGCCTACCTCACTCCGAGGCCATTGGACATGTGGGTCCTCTGGTTTAGGCCACATGTGCTGGGTTCCTCACCTTTCTATGATGTGACCGCACTGGTGTGAGGACACTCCTGCCTGGTTCCGATCCCCTTGGTGATGTGGGCCCTCTGGTGAGAGTCTTATCCTGGCTTGGTTGCTCACCCTTCTTTGAGGTAGGCCCTCTGCTGCGAGGTCACTCCTGCCTGGCTGGCAAACGTTACCTTGGTGACGTGTGCCCTCAGTTGGGAGTTGGTGCCTATTTGGAGTCTCCTCCCCTCGGTAATGAGGGCCCTCTGACATCAGGCCCTAACTCCTGGCTCCCAAATTTTCTGATGTGCGCCCTGTGGTGCGAGTACACTCCTGGCAGGTTCCCAACCACATGGGAATGTGGGCCTTCAGCTCTGAGGTCCCAACGCCTGTGTTGCTCACAGTTTCATGATGAGGGCCCTCTGTTGTGAATTCACTCAGGCCTGGATCCCATAGCCTCCCTGCTCTTGGCCGCCTGCTGGGAGGTTCCAACTGCGGGATTCCTTACCTTTGTTATTCTATAGGAACTCTGTTTTGAGGCTCCCCCTGCCTGCCTCACTCCCAGCCCCTTGGTGATGTGTGTCCTCTGATTTGAGGCTACGTGTGCTGGGTCCCTCGTCTTTCGCTGACGTGGCTCCACTGGTGAGAGGACACTCCTGCCTGGTTCTCATCCCCTTGGTGATGTGGGCCCTCTGGAGAGAGTCTGATCCTTGTTGGGTACCTCACACATTTGTGAGGTGGGCCCTCTGCTCTGAAGTCAGTCCTGCCTGGCTCGCACACCCTGATTTAGTGACGTCGGCCCTCGGGTAGCACTTGGAGCGTGCTGGGGCCTCCTCCCGTTGGTAATGAGGGCCCTCTGGCGTCAGGCCCTAACTGGTGGACTCCCCACATTTTCTGATGTGTGCCCACTGGTGCAATGACACTCCTGCCAGGTTCCCATCCCCATGGGGATGTGGGCCTTCTGCTCTGAGGTCCCAACGGCTGGGTTGATTACAGTGTCAGGATGTTGGCCCTCTGCTGTGAGTTTACTCTGGCATGGATCCTATGGCCTCGGTGATCTGGGCCACCTGCTTGGAGCTTCCAACTGCTGGATTCCTCACCTTTTTTATTCTATGGTCCCTGTGTTGTGAGACACCTCCTGCCTGCCTCACTCCGAGCCTCTTGGCGATGTGGGCACTCTGGTTTGAGGCCACATGTGCTGGTTTCCTCACCTTTCACAGATGTGGCCCCCCTTGTGTGAGGACACTCCTGCCTGGTTCCCATTACCTCGGAGATGTGTGCGCTCTGGTGAGTGTGATCCTGGTTGGGTTCCTCACACTTCTGTGAGGTGGGCCCTCTGCTGTGAGGTCACTCCTTCCTGGATGCACACATCGCCTTGGCCACATGGGCCCTGTGGTAGCAGTTGGAACGTGCTGGGAGCCTCCTCCCCTCGGTCATGAGGGCCCTCTGGCGTCAGGCTGTAACTGCTGGGTTCCCATATTTTCTGATACGTGCTAAGTGGTGCGAGGACACTCCTGCCAGGTTCCCATCCACATGGGGATGTGGGCCTTCTGCTCTGAGGTCCCAACAGCTGGGTTGCTCACAGTTTCATGCTGTGGGCTCTCTGCTGTGATTTCACTGCGGCCTGCGTACCATAGACTCGGTGCTCTGGGCCACCTGCTCGGAGGTTCCAACTGCTGGATTCCTCACCTTTTTTATTCTTTGGGCCCTCTTTTTTCAGCCTACTCCTGCGTGACTCACTGCGTGCCCCTTGGGGATGTGGATCCTCTGGTTCAGGCCACATGTGCTGGGTTTCTCTCATTTATATGATGTGGCCACACTGGTGGCAGTGTCAGGACACTCCTGCCTGTTTCCGATCCCCTAACACATGTGGACACTCTGGTGAGGGTCTTATCCTGGCTGGGTTCCTCGCCCTTCTGTGAGGTAGGCCCTTTGCTGTGACATCACTCCTGCCTTGCTGGCACACATCACCTTGGCGACATGGGCCCTCAGTTGCGAGTTGGTGCCTGCTGGGGATCTCCTCCCCTTGGTAATGAGGGCCCTCTGGCGTCAGGCCCTAACTCCTGGGCTCCCAAAATTTTCTGATGTGAGCCCAGTGATGCCAGGACACTCTTGTAAGGTTCCCATCCCCATGGGGATGTGTGCCTTCTGTTCTCTTGTCCCAACGCCTGGGTTGCTCACAGTTTCATGATGTTGGCTCCCTGGTGTTAATTCACACAGGCTTAGATCCCGTAGCCTCACTGCTCCTTGCCGCCTGCTGGGAGGTTCCAACTGCAGGATTCCTCACTTTTTATTCTATGGGCCTTCAGTTTTGAGGCTCCTCCAGCCTGTCTCACTCCCAGCCCCTTGGTGATGTGTGTCCTCATGTTTGAGGCCACGTGTGCTGGGTCCCTCTCCTTTCCATAATGTGGCCCCACTGGTGTGAGGACACTCCTGCCCAGCTCCCATCCACTTGGTGATGTGGGACCTCTGGTGAGAGTCTGATCCTGGCTGGGTTCCTCACCCTTTTGTGAGGTGGGCCCTCTCTGTGAGGTAATTCCTGCCTGGCTTGCTCCCTTTGCCTTGGTGACATCGGCCCTTTGGTGGCAGTTGCAGCCTGCTGGGAACCTCCTCTCCTAAGTGTTCAGGGCCCTCTGGCGTCAGGCTCTAAGTGTTGGGCTCCCCACGTTTTCTGATGTGAGCCCAGTGATGCCACGACACTCCTGTACGGTTCCCTTCCCCATGAAGATGTGTGCCTTCTGTTCTCTTGTCCCAACGCCTGGGTTGCTCACAGTTTCAGGATGTGGGCCCTCTGCTGTGAGTTCACTCCGGCCTGTATCCAATAGCGTCGGTGCTCTGGGCTGCCTGCTTGGAGGTTGCAACTTTTGGTTTCCTTAATTTTTATTCTATTGGCCCTCTGTTGTGAGTCTCATCCTGCATGCCTCACTCCCAGCACCTTCGTGATGTGTGTCCCCTTGTTTGAGGCCACATGTGCTGGGTTCCTCACCTTTCGCTGATGTGGCCCCCCTGGTGTGATGACACTCCTTCCTGGTTCCCATCCACTTGGCGATGTGTGCCCTCTGGTGAGAGTCTGATCCTGATAGGGTTCCTCACACTTCTGTGAGGTGGGCGCTCTGCTCTGAGGTCACTCCTGCCTGGCTGGCACACCCCGCCTTGGTGACGTCGGCCCTTTGGTGGCAGTTGGAGCCTGCTGGGAGCTTCCTCCCGTCAGTCATGAGGGCCCTCTGGCGTCAGGCCATAACTGCTGGGCACCCACATTTTATGATACGTGCTAAGTGGTACGAGGACACTCCTGCCAAGTTCCCATCCCCATGGGGATGTGGGCCTCCTGCTCTGAGGTCCCAACGCCTGGGTTGCTCAGAGTTTCATGATGTGGGCCCTCTGCTGTGAGTTCACTGTGGCCTGGATCACATAGACTCGGTGCTCTGGGCCGCCTGCTGGGAGGTTCCAACTGCTGGATTCCTCACATTTTTTATTCTATGGGCCCTCTGTTTTGAGTCTCCTCCTGCATGCCTCACTGCCAGACCCCTTGTGATGTGTGTCCCCTTGTTTGAGGCCACATGTGCTGGGTTCCTCCACTTTCGCTGATGTGGCCCCACTGGTGTGAAGACACACTTGCCTAGTTCCCATCCCCTTGGTGATGTGGGCCCTCTGGTGAGAATCTGATCCTCGTTGGGGTCCTCACACTTCCGTGACGTGGGATCTCTGTGCTGAGGTCACTCCTGCCTGGCTGGCACACGTCACCTTGGCGACATGGGCCCTCAGTTGGGAGTTGGTGCCTGCTGGCGGTCTACTCCCCTTGGTAATGAGGTCACTCTGGCTTCAGGCCCTAACTCCTGGGATCCAAATTTTTCTGATGGTCGCCCAGTGGTTCTAGGACACTCCTGCCAGGTTCCCATCTCCATGGGCATGTGGGCCTTCTGTTCTGAGGTCCCAACGGCTGGGTTGCTCACAGTTTCATGATGTGGGCCCTCTGCTGTAAGTTCACTGTGGCCTGGATCCCATAGACTCTGTGCTCTTGGCCGCCTGCTGAGAGGTTCCAACTGCTGGATTCCTCACATTTTTTATTCTATGGGCCCTGTGTTGTGAGGCTACTCCTTCCTGCCTCACTCCAAGCCCCTTGGAGATGTTGGTCCTCTGGTTTAAGCCACATGTTCTGGGTTCCTCACCTTTCTATGATTTGGCCTCACTGGTGTGAGGCCACTCCTGCCTCGTTCCGATCCCCTTGGTTATGTGGGCCCTCTGGGGAGAGTCTTATACTGGCTGGGTTCCTCACACTTCTGTGACGTAGGCCCTCTGCTCAGAGGTCACTCCTGCCTGGCTGGCACACGTCACCTTGGCAACGTGTGCCCTCAGTTGGGAGTTGGTGCCTGCTGGGAGCCTCCTCCCCTCAGTAATGAGGGCCCTCTGGCGTCAGGCCCTAACTCCTGGGCTCCCAAAATTTTCTGATGTGTGCCCTGTGGTGTGAGTACACTCCTGCCAGGTTCCCAACCTCATGGGAATGTGGGCCTTCTGCTCTGTGGTCCCAAAGTCTGGGTTGCTCACAGTTTCATGATGAGGGCCCTCTGTTGTGAGTTCACCCCGGCCGGGATCCCATAGCCTCGCTGCACTTTGCCGCCTGGTGGGAGGTTCCAAATGCTGGATTCCTCACATTTTTTATTCTACGGGCCCTGTGTTGTGAGGCTACTCCTGCCTGCCTCACTCCGAGCCCCTTGGAGATGTGGGTCCTCTGGTTTAGGCCACATGTTCCGGGTTCCTCACCTTTCTATGATTTGGCCACACTGGTGTGAGGACACTCCTGCCTGGTTCCGATCCCCTTGGTGATGTGAGTCCTCTGGTGATAGTCTGATCCTGGATGGGTTCCTCACCCTTCTGTGAGGTGGGCCCTCTCTCTGAGGCAATTCCTGCCTGGCTGGCACAAGTTGCCTTGGTGAGCTCGGCCCTCTGGTGGCAGTTGGAGCCTGCTGGGAACCTCCTCTCCTACGTGATGAGGGCCCTCTGGCGTCAGGCTCTAACTGCTGGGCTCCCCACGTTTTCTGATGTGAGCCCAGTGATGCCAGGACACTCTTGTAAGGTTCCCATCCCCATGGGGATGTGTGCCTTCTGTTCTCTTGTCCCAACGCCTGGGTTACTCACAGTTTCATGATGTTGGCTCCCTGGTGTTAGTTCACCAGGCTTAGATCCCATAGCCTCTGTGCTCTGGGCTGCCTGCTGGGAGGTTCCAACTGCAGGATCCCTCACCATTTTTATACTTCTGTCCCTGTGTTGTGAGGCTCCTCCTGCCTGCCTCACTGCGAGCCCCTTGTTGATGTAGGTCCTCTGGTTTGAGGCCACATGTGCCGGTTGCCTCACCTTTTAGTGATGTGGCCCCACTGGTGTGAGGACACTCCTGCCTGGTTCCCATCCCCTTGGTGATGTGGGCCCTCTGGTGAGAGTCTGATCCTGATGGGGTTCCTCACGCTTCTGTGAGGTGGGCCCTCTGCTCTGAGGTCACTCCTGCCTGGCTTGCACACACCTCCATGGCGACGTTGGCACTCTGGTGACAGTTGGAGCCTGCTGAGAGCCTCCTTCCCTCGGTGATGAGGGCCTTCTGGCGTCAGGCCCTAACTGCTGGGTACCCACATATTCTGATACATGCTAAGTGGTGTGAGGACACTCCTGCCAGGTTCCCATCCCTATTGGGATGTGGGCCTTGTGCTCTGAGGTCCCAACGTCTGGGTTGCTCACAGTTTCATGATGTGGCCCTCTGCTCTGTGTTCACTGTGGTCTGGATCCCATAGTCTCGGTGCTCTGGGCTCCCTGCTGGCAGGTTCCTACTGCTGGTTTCCTCACCATTTTTATTCTATGGGCCCTGTGTTGTGTGGCTACTCCTGCCTACCTCACTCCGAGGCCATTGGACATGTGGGTCCTCTGGTTTAGGCCACATGTGCTGGGTTCCTCACCTTTCTATGATGTGACCGCACTGGTGTGAGGACACTCCTGCCTGGTTCCGATCCCCTTGGTGATGTGGGCCCTCTGGTGAGAGTCTTATCCTGGCTTGGTTGCTCACCCTTCTGTGAGGTAGGCCCTCTGCTGCGAGGTCACTCCTGCCTGGCTGGCAAACGTTACCTTGGTGACGTGTGCCCTCAGTTGGGAGTTGGTGCCTGTTTGGAGTCTCCTCCCCTCGGTAATGAGGGCCCTCTGGCATCAGGCCCTAACTCCTGGCTCCCAAATTTTCTGATGTGCGCCCTGTGGTGCGAGTACACTCCTGGCAGGTTCCCAACCACATGGGAATGTGGGCCTTCAGCTCTGAGGTCCCAACGCCTGTGTTGCTCACAGTTTCATGATGAGGGCCCTCTGTTGTGAATTCACTCAGGCCTGGATCCCATAGCCTCCCTGCTCTTGGCCGCCTGCTGGGAGGTTCCAACTGCGGGATTCCTTACCTTTGTTATTCTATAGGAACTCTGTTTTGAGGCTCCCCCTGCCTGCCTCACTCCCAGCCCCTTGGTGATGTGTGTCCTCTGATTTGAGGCTACGTGTGCTGGGTCCCTCGTCTTTCGCTGACGTGGCTCCACTGGTGAGAGGACACTCCTGCCTGGTTCTCATCCCCTTGGTGATGTGGGCCCTCTGGAGAGAGTCTGATCCTTGTTGGGTACCTCACACATTTGTGAGGTGGGCCCTCTGCTCTGAAGTCAGTCCTGCCTGGCTCGCACACCCTGATTTAGTGACGTCGGCCCTCGGGTAGCACTTGGAGCGTGCTGGGGCCTCCTCCCGTTAGTAATGAGGGCCCTCTGGCGTCAGGCCCTAACTGGTGGACTCCCCATATTTTCTGATGTGTGCCCACTGGTGCAATGACACTCCTGCCAGGTTCCCATCCCCATGGGGATGTGGGCCTTCTGCTCTGAGGTCCCAACGGCTGGGTTGATTACAGTGTCAGGATGTTGGCCCTCTGCTGTGAGTTTACTCTGGCATGGATCCTATGGCCTCGGTGATCTGGGCCACCTGCTTGGAGCTTCCAACTGCTGGATTCCTCACCTTTTTTATTCTATGGTCCCTGTGTTGTGAGACACCTCCTGCCTGCCTCACTCCGAGCCTCTTGGCGATGTGGGCACTCTGGTTTGAGGCCACATGTGCTGGTTTCCTCACCTTTCACAGATGTGGCCCCCCTTGTGTGAGGACACTCCTGCCTGGTTCCCATTACCTCGGAGATGTGTGCGCTCTGGTGAGTGTGATCCTGGTTGGGTTCCTCACACTTCTGTGAGGTGGGCCCTCTGCTGTGAGGTCACTCCTTCCTGGATGCACACATCGCCTTGGCCACATGGGCCCTGTGGTAGCAGTTGGAACGTGCTGGGAGCCTCCTCCCCTCGGTCATGAGGGCCCTCTGGCGTCAGGCTGTAACTGCTGGGTTCCCATATTTTCTGATACGTGCTAAGTGGTGCGAGGACACTCCTGCCAGGTTCCCATCCACATGGGGATGTGGGCCTTCTGCTCTGAGGTCCCAACAGCTGGGTTGCTCACAGTTTCATGCTGTGGGCTCTCTGCTGTGATTTCACTGCGGCCTGCGTACCATAGACTCGGTGCTCTGGGCCACCTGCTCGGAGGTTCCAACTGCTGGATTCCTCACCTTTTTTATTCTTTGGGCCCTCTTTTTTCAGCCTACTCCTGCGTGACTCACTGCGTGCCCCTTGGGGATGTGGATCCTCTGGTTCAGGCCACATGTGCTGGGTTTCTCTCATTTATATGATGTGGCCACACTGGTGGCAGTGTCAGGACACTCCTGCCTGTTTCCGATCCCCTAACACATGTGGACACTCTGGTGAGGGTCTTATCCTGGCTGGGTTCCTCGCCCTTCTGTGAGGTAGGCCCTTTGCTGTGACATCACTCCTGCCTTGCTGGCACACATCACCTTGGCGACATGGGCCCTCAGTTGCGAGTTGGTGCCTGCTGGGGATCTCCTCCCCTTGGTAATGAGGGCCCTCTGGCGTCAGGCCCTAACTCCTGGGCTCCCAAAATTTTCTGATGTGAGCCCAGTGATGCCAGGACACTCTTGTAAGGTTCCCATCCCCATGGGGATGTGTGCCTTCTGTTCTCTTGTCCCAACGCCTGGGTTGCTCACAGTTTCATGATGTTGGCTCCCTGGTGTTAATTCACACAGGCTTAGATCCCGTAGCCTCACTGCTCCTTGCCGCCTGCTGGGAGGTTCCAACTGCAGGATTCCTCACTTTTTATTCTATGGGCCTTCAGTTTTGAGGCTCCTCCAGCCTGTCTCACTCCCAGCCCCTTGGTGATGTGTGTCCTCATGTTTGAGGCCACGTGTGCTGGGTCCCTCTCCTTTCCATAATGTGGCCCCACTGGTGTGAGGACACTCCTGCCCAGCTCCCATCCACTTGGTGATGTGGGACCTCTGGTGAGAGTCTGATCCTGGCTGGGTTCCTCACCCTTTTGTGAGGTGGGCCCTCTCTGTGAGGTAATTCCTGCCTGGCTTGCTCCCTTTGCCTTGGTGACATCGGCCCTTTGGTGGCAGTTGCAGCCTGCTGGGAACCTCCTCTCCTAAGTGTTCAGGGCCCTCTGGCGTCAGGCTCTAAGTGCTGGGCTCCCCACGTTTTCTGATGTGAGCCCAGTGATGCCACGACACTCCTGTACGGTTCCCATCCCCATGAAGATGTGTGCCTTCTGTTCTCTTGTCCCAACGCCTGGGTTGCTCACAGTTTCAGGATGTGGGCCCTCTGCTGTGAGTTCACTCCGGCCTGTATCCAATAGCGTCGGTGCTCTGGGCTGCCTGCTTGGAGGTTGCAACTTTTGGTTTCCTTAATTTTTATTCTATTGGCCCTCTGTTGTGAGTCTCATCCTGCATGCCTCACTCCCAGCACCTTCGTGATGTGTGTCCCCTTGTTTGAGGCCACATGTGCTGGGTTCCTCACCTTTCGCTGATGTGGCCCCCCTGGTGTGATGACACTCCTTCCTGGTTCCCATCCACTTGGCGATGTGTGCCCTCTGGTGAGAGTCTGATCCTGATAGGGTTCCTCACACTTCTGTGAGGTGGGCGCTCTGCTCTGAGGTCACTCCTGCCTGGCTGGCACACCCCGCCTTGGTGACGTCGGCCCTTTGGTGGCAGTTGGAGCCTGCTGGGATCTTCCTCCCGTCAGTCATGAGGGCCCTCTGGCGTCAGGCCATAACTGCTGGGCACCCACATTTTATGATACGTGCTAAGTGGTACGAGGACACTCCTGCCAAGTTCCCATCCCCATGGGGATGTGGGCCTCCTGCTCTGAGGTCCCAACGCCTGGGTTGCTCAGAGTTTCATGATGTGGGCCATCTGCTGTGAGTTCACTGTGGCCTGGATCACATAGACTCGGTGCTCTGGGCCGCCTGCTGGGAGGTTCCAACTGCTGGATTCCTCACATTTTTTATTCTATGGGCCCTCTGTTTTGAGTCTCCTCCTGCATGCCTCACTGCCAGACGCCTTGTGATGTGTGTCCCCTTGTTTGAGGCCACATGTGCTGGGTTCCTCACCTTTCGCTGATGTGGCCCCACTGGTGTGAAGACACACTTGCCTAGTTCCCATCCCCTTGGTGATGTGGGCCCTCTGGTGAGAATCTGATCCTCGTTGGGGTCCTCACACTTCCGTGACGTGAGATCTCTGTGCTGAGGTCACTCCTGCCTGGCTGGCACACGTCACCTTGGCGACATGGGCCCTCAGTTGGGAGTTGGTGCCTGCTGGCGGTCTACTCCCCTTGGTAATGAGGTCACTCTGGCTTCAGGCCCTAACTCCTGGGATCCAAATTTTTCTGATGGTCGCCCAGTGGTTCTAGGACACTCCTGCCAGGTTCCCATCTCCATGGGCATGTGGGCCTTCTGTTCTGAGGTCCCAACGGCTGGGTTGCTCACAGTTTCATGATGTGGGCCCTCTGCTGTAAGTTCACTGCGGCCTGGATCCCATAGACTCTGTGCTCTTGGCCGCCTGCTGAGAGGTTCCAACTGCTGGATTCCTCACATTTTTTATTCTATGGGCCCTGTGTTGTGAGGCTACTCCTTCCTGCCTCACTCCAAGCCCCTTGGAGATGTTGGTCCTCTGGTTTAAGCCACATGTTCTGGGTTCCTCACCTTTCTATGATTTGGCCTCACTGGTGTGAGGCCACTCCTGCCTCGTTCCGATCCCCTTGGTTATGTGGGCCCTCTGGGGAGAGTCTTATACTGGCTGGGTTCCTCACACTTCTGTGACGTAGGCCCTCTGCTCAGAGGTCACTCCTGCCTGGCTGGCACACGTCACCTTGGCAACGTGTGCCCTCAGTTGGGAGTTGGTGCCTGCTGGGAGCCTCCTCCCCTCAGTAATGAGGGCCCTCTGGCGTCAGGCCCTAACTCCTGGGCTCCCAAAATTTTCTGATGTGTGCCCTGTGGTGTGAGTACACTCCTGCCAGGTTCCCAACCTCATGGGAATGTGGGCCTTCTGCTCTGTGGTCCCAAAGTCTGGGTTGCTCACAGTTTCATGATGAGGGCCCTCTGTTGTGAGTTCACACCGGCCGGGATCCCATAGCCTCGCTGCACTTTGCCGCCTGGTGGGAGGTTCCAAATGCTGGATTCCTCACATTTTTTATTCTACGGGCCCTGTGTTGTGAGGCTACTCCTGCCTGCCTCACTCCGAGCCCCTTGGAGATGTGGGTCCTCTGGTTTAGGCCACATGTTCCGGGTTCCTCACCTTTCTATGATTTGGCCACACTGGTGTGAGGACACTCCTGCCTGGTTCCGATCCCCTTGGTGATGTGAGTCCTCTGGTGATAGTCTGATCCTGGATGGGTTCCTCACCCTTCTGTGAGGTGGGCCCTCTCTCTGAGGCAATTCCTGCCTGGCTGGCACAAGTTGCCTTGGTGAGCTCGGCCCTCTGGTGGCAGTTGGAGCCTGCTGGGAACCTCCTCTCCTACGTGATGAGGGCCCTCTGGCGTCAGGCTCTAACTGCTGGGCTCCCCACGTTTTCTGATGTGAGCCCAGTGATGCCAGGACACTCTTGTAAGGTTCCCATCCCCATGGGGATGTGTGCCTTCTGTTCTCTTGTCCCAACGCCTGGGTTACTCACAGTTTCATGATGTTGGCTCCCTGGTGTTAGTTCACCAGGCTTAGATCCCATAGCCTCTGTGCTCTGGGCTGCCTGCTGGGAGGTTCCAACTGCAGGATCCCTCACCATTTTTATACTTCTGTCCCTGTGTTGTGAGGCTCCTCCTGCCTGCCTCACTGCGAGCCCCTTGTTGATGTAGGTCCTCTGGTTTGAGGCCACATGTGCCGGTTGCCTCACCTTTTAGTGATGTGGCCCCACTGGTGTGAGGACACTCCTGCCTGGTTCCCATCCCCTTGGTGATGTGGGCCCTCTGGTGAGAGTCTGATCCTGATGGGGTTCCTCACGCTTCTGTGAGGTGGGCCCTCTGCTCTGAGGTCACTCCTGCCTGGCTTGCACACACCTCCATGGCGACGTTGGCACTCTGGTGACAGTTGGAGCCTGCTGAGAGCCTCCTTCCCTCGGTGATGAGGGCCTTCTGGCGTCAGGCCCTAACTGCTGGGTACCCACATATTCTGATACATGCTAAGTGGTGTGAGGACACTCCTGCCAGGTTCCCATCCCTATTGGGATGTGGGCCTTGTGCTCTGAGGTCCCAACGTCTGGGTTGCTCACAGTTTCATGATGTGGCCCTCTGCTCTGTGTTCACTGTGGTCTGGATCCCATAGTCTCGGTGCTCTGGGCTCCCTGCTGGCAGCTTCCTACTGCTGGTTTCCTCACCATTTTTATTCTATGGGCCCTGTGTTGTGTGGCTACTCCTGCCTACCTCACTCCGAGGCCATTGGACATGTGGGTCCTCTGGTTTAGGCCACATGTGCTGGGTTCCTCACCTTTCTATGATGTGACCGCACTGGTGTGAGGACACTCCTGCCTGGTTCCGATCCCCTTGGTGATGTGGGCCCTCTGGTGAGAGTCTTATCCTGGCTTGGTTGCTCACCCTTCTGTGAGGTAGGCCCTCTGCTGCGAGGTCACTCCTGCCTGGCTGGCAAACGTTACCTTGGTGACGTGTGCCCTCAGTTGGGAGTTGGTGCCTATTTGGAGTCTCCTCCCCTCGGTAATGAGGGCCCTCTGACATCAGGCCCTAACTCCTGGCTCCCAAATTTTCTGATGTGCGCCCTGTGGTGCGAGTACACTCCTGGCAGGTTCCCAACCACATGGGAATGTGGGCCTTCAGCTCTGAGGTCCCAACGCCTGTGTTGCTCACAGTTTCATGATGAGGGCCCTCTGTTGTGAATTCACTCAGGCCTGGATCCCATAGCCTCCCTGCTCTTGGCCGCCTGCTGGGAGGTTCCAACTGCGGGATTCCTTACCTTTGTTATTCTATAGGAACTCTGTTTTGAGGCTCCCCCTGCCTGCCTCACTCCCAGCCCCTTGGTGATGTGTGTCCTCTGATTTGAGGCTACGTGTGCTGGGTCCCTCGTCTTTCGCTGACGTGGCTCCACTGGTGAGAGGACACTCCTGCCTGGTTCTCATCCCCTTGGTGATGTGGGCCCTCTGGAGAGAGTCTGATCCTTGTTGGGTACCTCACACATTTGTGAGGTGGGCCCTCTGCTCTGAAGTCAGTCCTGCCTGGCTCGCACACCCTGATTTAGTGACGTCGGCCCTCGGGTAGCACTTGGAGCGTGCTGGGGTCTCCTCCCGTTGGTAATGAGGGCCCTCTGGCGTCAGGCCCTAACTGGTGGACTCCCCACATTTTCTGATGTGTGCCCACTGGTGCAATGACACTCCTGCCAGGTTCCCATCCCCATGGGGATGTGGGCCTTCTGCTCTGAGGTCCCAACGGCTGGGTTGATTACAGTGTCAGGATGTTGGCCCTCTGCTGTGAGTTTACTCTGGCATGGATCCTATGGCCTCGGTGATCTGGGCCACCTGCTTGGAGCTTCCAACTGCTGGATTCCTCACCTTTTTTATTCTATGGTCCCTGTGTTGTGAGACACCTCCTGCCTGCCTCACTCCGAGCCTCTTGGCGATGTGGGCACTCTGGTTTGAGGCCACATGTGCTGGTTTCCTCACCTTTCACAGATGTGGCCCCCCTTGTGTGAGGACACTCCTGCCTGGTTCCCATTACCTCGGAGATGTGTGCGCTCTGGTGAGTGTGATCCTGGTTGGGTTCCTCACACTTCTGTGAGGTGGGCCCTCTGCTGTGAGGTCACTCCTTCCTGGATGCACACATCGCCTTGGCCACATGGGCCCTGTGGTAGCAGTTGGAACGTGCTGGGAGCCTCCTCCCCTCGGTCATGAGGGCCCTCTGGCGTCAGGCTGTAACTGCTGGGTTCCCATATTTTCTGATACGTGCTAAGTGGTGCGAGGACACTCCTGCCAGGTTCCCATCCACATGGGGATGTGGGCCTTCTGCTCTGAGGTCCCAACAGCTGGGTTGCTCACAGTTTCATGCTGTGGGCTCTCTGCTGTGATTTCACTGCGGCCTGCGTACCATAGACTCGGTGCTCTGGGCCACCTGCTCGGAGGTTCCAACTGCTGGATTCCTCACCTTTTTTATTCTTTGGGCCCTCTTTTTTCAGCCTACTCCTGCGTGACTCACTGCGTGCCCCTTGGGGATGTGGATCCTCTGGTTCAGGCCACATGTGCTGGGTTTCTCTCATTTATATGATGTGGCCACACTGGTGGCAGTGTCAGGACACTCCTGCCTGTTTCCGATCCCCTAACACATGTGGACACTCTGGTGAGGGTCTTATCCTGGCTGGGTTCCTCGCCCTTCTGTGAGGTAGGCCCTTTGCTGTGACATCACTCCTGCCTTGCTGGCACACATCACCTTGGCGACATGGGCCCTCAGTTGCGAGTTGGTGCCTGCTGGGGATCTCCTCCCCTTGGTAATGAGGGCCCTCTGGCGTCAGGCCCTAACTCCTGGGCTCCCAAAATTTTCTGATGTGAGCCCAGTGATGCCAGGACACTCTTGTAAGGTTCCCATCCCCATGGGGATGTGTGCCTTCTGTTCTCTTGTCCCAACGCCTGGGTTGCTCACAGTTTCATGATGTTGGCTCCCTGGTGTTAATTCACACAGGCTTAGATCCCGTAGCCTCACTGCTCCTTGCCGCCTGCTGGGAGGTTCCAACTGCAGGATTCCTCACTTTTTATTCTATGGGCCTTCAGTTTTGAGGCTCCTCCAGCCTGTCTCACTCCCAGCCCCTTGGTGATGTGTGTCCTCATGTTTGAGGCCACGTGTGCTGGGTCCCTCTCCTTTCGATAATGTGGCCCCACTGGTGTGAGGACACTCCTGCCCAGCTCCCATCCACTTGGTGATGTGGGACCTCTGGTGAGAGTCTGATCCTGGCTGGGTTCCTCACCCTTTTGTGAGGTGGGCCCTCTCTGTGAGGTAATTCCTGCCTGGCTTGCTCCCTTTGCCTTGGTGACATCGGCCCTTTGGTGGCAGTTGCAGCCTGCTGGGAACCTCCTCTCCTAAGTGTTCAGGGCCCTCTGGCGTCAGGCTCTAAGTGCTGGGCTCCCCACGTTTTCTGATGTGAGCCCAGTGATGCCACGACACTCCTGTACGGTTCCCATCCCCATGAAGATGTGTGCCTTCTGTTCTCTTGTCCCAACGCCTGGGTTGCTCACAGTTTCAGGATGTGGGCCCTCTGCTGTGAGTTCACTCCGGCCTGTATCCAATAGCGTCGGTGCTCTGGGCTGCCTGCTTGGAGGTTGCAACTTTTGGTTTCCTTAATTTTTATTCTATTGGCCCTCTGTTGTGAGTCTCATCCTGCATGCCTCACTCCCAGCACCTTCGTGATGTGTGTCCCATGTTTGAGGCCACATGTGCTGGGTTCCTCACCTTTCGCTGATGTGGCCCCCCTGGTGTGATGACACTCCTTCCTGGTTCCCATCCACTTGGCGATGTGTGCCCTCTGGTGAGAGTCTGATCCTGATAGGGTTCCTCACACTTCTGTGAGGTGGGCGCTCTGCTCTGAGGTCACTCCTGCCTGGCTGGCACACCCCGCCTTGGTGACGTCGGCCCTTTGGTGGCAGTTGGAGCCTGCTGGGAGCTTCCTCCCGTCAGTCATGAGGGCCCTCTGGCGTCAGGCCATAACTGCTGGGCACCCACATTTTATGATACGTGCTAAGTGGTACGAGGACACTCCTGCCAAGTTCCCATCCCCATGGGGCTGTGGGCCTCCTGCTCTGAGGTCCCAACGCCTGGGTTGCTCAGAGTTTCATGATGTGGGCCATCTGCTGTGAGTTCACTGTGGCCTGGATCACATAGACTCGGTGCTCTGGGCCGCCTGCTGGGAGGTTCCAACTGCTGGATTCCTCACATTTTTTATTCTATGGGCCCTCTGTTTTGAGTCTCCTCCTGCATGCCTCACTGCCAGACCCCTTGTGATGTGTGTCCCCTTGTTTGAGGCCACATGTGCTGGGTTCCTCACCTTTCGCTGATGTGGCCCCACTGGTGTGAAGACACACTTGCCTAGTTCCCATCCCCTTGGTGATGTGGGCCCTCTGGTGAGAATCTGATCCTCGTTGGGGTCCTCACACTTCCGTGACGTGGGATCTCTGTGCTGAGGTCACTCCTGCCTGGCTGGCACACGTCACCTTGGCGACATGGGCCCTCAGTTGGGAGTTGGTGCCTGCTGGCGGTCTACTCCCCTTGGTAATGAGGTCACTCTGGCTTCAGGCCCTAACTCCTGGGATCCAAATTTTTCTGATGGTCGCCCAGTGGTTCTAGGACACTCCTGCCAGGTTCCCATCTCCATGGGCATGTGGGCCTTCTGTTCTGAGGTCCCAACGGCTGGGTTGCTCACAGTTTCATGATGTGGGCCCTCTGCTGTAAGTTCACTGCGGCCTGGATCCCATAGACTCTGTGCTCTTGGCCGCCTGCTGAGAGGTTCCAACTGCTGGATTCCTCACATTTTTTATTCTATGGGCCCTGTGTTGTGAGGCTACTCCTTCCTGCCTCACTCCAAGCCCCTTGGAGATGTTGGTCCTCTGGTTTAAGCCACATGTTCTGGGTTCCTCACCTTTCTATGATTTGGCCTCACTGGTGTGAGGCCACTCCTGCCTCGTTCCGATCCCCTTGGTTATGTGGGCCCTCTGGGGAGAGTCTTATACTGGCTGGGTTCCTCACACTTCTGTGACGTAGGCCCTCTGCTCAGAGGTCACTCCTGCCTGGCTGGCACACGTCACCTTGGCAACGTGTGCCCTCAGTTGGGAGTTGGTGCCTGCTGGGAGCCTCCTCCCCTCAGTAATGAGGGCCCTCTGGCGTCAGGCCCTAACTCCTGGGCTCCCAAAATTTTCTGATGTGTGCCCTGTGGTGTGAGTACACTCCTGCCAGGTTCCCAACCTCATGGGAATGTGGGCCTTCTGCTCTGTGGTCCCAAAGTCTGGGTTGCTCACAGTTTCATGATGAGGGCCCTCTGTTGTGAGTTCACACCGGCCGGGATCCCATAGCCTCGCTGCACTTTGCCGCCTGTTGGGAGGTTCCAAATGCTGGATTCCTCACATTTTTTATTCTACGGGCCCTGTGTTGTGAGGCTCCTCCTGCCTGCCTCACTCCGAGCCCCTTGGAGATGTGGGTCCTCTGGTTTAGGCCACATGTTCCGGGTTCCTCACCTTTCTATGATTTGGCCACACTGGTGTGAGGACACTCCTGCCTGGTTCCGATCCCCTTGGTGATGTGAGTCCTCTGGTGATAGTCTGATCCTGGATGGGTTCCTCACCCTTCTGTGAGGTGGGCCCTCTCTCTGAGGCAATTCCTGCCTGGCTGGCACAAGTTGCCTTGGTGAGCTCGGCCCTCTGGTGGCAGTTGGAGCCTGCTGGGAACCTCCTCTCCTACGTGATGAGGGCCCTCTGGCGTCAGGCTCTAACTGCTGGGCTCCCCACGTTTTCTGATGTGAGCCCAGTGATGCCAGGACACTCTTGTAAGGTTCCCATCCCCATGGGGATGTGTGCCTTCTGTTCTCTTGTCCCAACGCCTGGGTTACTCACAGTTTCATGATGTTGGCTCCCTGGTGTTAGTTCACCAGGCTTAGATCCCATAGCCTCTGTGCTCTGGGCTGCCTGCTGGGAGGTTCCAACTGCAGGATCCCTCACCATTTTTATACTTCTGTCCCTGTGTTGTGAGGCTCCTCCTGCCTGCCTCACTGCGAGCCCCTTGTTGATGTAGGTCCTCTGGTTTGAGGCCACATGTGCCGGTTGCCTCACCTTTTAGTGATGTGGCCCCACTGGTGTGAGGACACTCCTGCCTGGTTCCCATCCCCTTGGTGATGTGGGCCCTCTGGTGAGAGTCTGATCCTGATGGGGTTCCTCACGCTTCTGTGAGGTGGGCCCTCTGCTCTGAGGTCACTCCTGCCTGGCTTGCACACACCTCCATGGCGACGTTGGCACTCTGGTGACAGTTGGAGCCTGCTGAGAGCCTCCTTCCCTCGGTGATGAGGGCCTTCTGGCGTCAGGCCCTAACTGCTGGGTACCCACATATTCTGATACATGCTAAGTGGTGTGAGGACACTCCTGCCAGGTTCCCATCCCTATTGGGATGTGGGCCTTGTGCTCTGAGGTCCCAACGTCTGGGTTGCTCACAGTTTCATGATGTGGCCCTCTGCTCTGTGTTCACTGTGGTCTGGATCCCATAGTCTCGGTGCTCTGGGCTCCCTGCTGGCAGCTTCCTACTGCTGGTTTCCTCACCATTTTTATTCTATGGGCCCTGTGTTGTGTGGCTACTCCTGCCTACCTCACTCCGAGGCCATTGGACATGTGGGTCCTCTGGTTTAGGCCACATGTGCTGGGTTCCTCACCTTTCTATGATGTGACCGCACTGGTGTGAGGACACTCCTGCCTGGTTCCGATCCCCTTGGTGATGTGGGCCCTCTGGTGAGAGTCTTATCCTGGCTTGGTTGCTCACCCTTCTGTGAGGTAGGCCCTCTGCTGCGAGGTCACTCCTGCCTGGCTGGCAAACGTTACCTTGGTGACGTGTGCCCTCAGTTGGGAGTTGGTGCCTGTTTGGAGTCTCCTCCCCTCGGTAATGAGGGCCCTCTGGCATCAGGCCCTAACTCCTGGCTCCCAAATTTTCTGATGTGCGCCCTGTGGTGCGAGTACACTCCTGGCAGGTTCCCAACCACATGGGAATGTGGGCCTTCAGCTCTGAGGTCCCAACGCCTGTGTTGCTCACAGTTTCATGATGAGGGCCCTCTGTTGTGAATTCACTCAGGCCTGGATCCCATAGCCTCCCTGCTCTTGGCCGCCTGCTGGGAGGTTCCAACTGCGGGATTCCTTACCTTTGTTATTCTATAGGAACTCTGTTTTGAGGCTCCCCCTGCCTGCCTCACTCCCAGCCCCTTGGTGATGTGTGTCCTCTGATTTGAGGCTACGTGTGCTGGGTCCCTCGTCTTTCGCTGACGTGGCTCCACTGGTGAGAGGACACTCCTGCCTGGTTCTCATCCCCTTGGTGATGTGGGCCCTCTGGAGAGAGTCTGATCCTTGTTGGGTACCTCACACATTTGTGAGGTGGGCCCTCTGCTCTGAAGTCAGTCCTGCCTGGCTCGCACACCCTGATTTAGTGACGTCGGCCCTCGGGTAGCACTTGGAGCGTGCTGGGGTCTCCTCCCGTTGGTAATGAGGGCCCTCTGGCGTCAGGCCCTAACTGGTGGACTCCCCACATTTTCTGATGTGTGCCCACTGGTGCAATGACACTCCTGCCAGGTTCCCATCCCCATGGGGATGTGGGCCTTCTGCTCTGAGGTCCCAACGGCTGGGTTGATTACAGTGTCAGGATGTTGGCCCTCTGCTGTGAGTTTACTCTGGCATGGATCCTATGGCCTCGGTGATCTGGGCCACCTGCTTGGAGCTTCCAACTGCTGGATTCCTCACCTTTTTTATTCTATGGTCCCTGTGTTGTGAGACACCTCCTGCCTGCCTCACTCCGAGCCTCTTGGCGATGTGGGCACTCTGGTTTGAGGCCACATGTGCTGGTTCCCTCACCTTTCACAGATGTGGCCCCCCTTGTGTGAGGACACTCCTGCCTGGTTCCCATTACCTCGGAGATGTGTGCGCTCTGGTGAGTGTGATCCTGGTTGGGTTCCTCACACTTCTGTGAGGTGGGCCCTCTGCTGTGAGGTCACTCCTTCCTGGATGCACACATCGCCTTGGCCACATGGGCCCTGTGGTAGCAGTTGGAACGTGCTGGGAGCCTCCTCCCCTCGGTCATGAGGGCCCTCTGGCGTCAGGCTGTAACTGCTGGGTTCCCATATTTTCTGATACGTG